>NW_027553566.1:73504-169137 GCF_045843805.1 Urocitellus parryii
GTTCGTGTTCAGGTCCAGGTTCGGTTTAGGGTTAGGATTAGGGTTAGGGTTAGGGTTAGTGTTAGGGTACGGTTAGGTTTAGGGTTTGGGTTAGGGATAGGGTTAGGGTTAGTGTTAGGTTTCGGTTTCAGGTTCGGTTTAGCGTTAGGGTTAGGGTTAGTGTTAGGGCTATGTTAGGGTTAAGGTTCAGGTTATGGTTAGGGTGAGGGTTAGGTTTCCATTTCAGGTTAGGTTTAGCATTGGGTTAGGGTTCATGTTAGGGTTCGGGTTCCTGTTCTGGTTCGGTTTAGTGTTAGGGTTAGGGTTAGGGTTAGTGTTTGGTTTAGGATTATGGTTAGGGTTCGAGTTCGGGTTAGGGTTAGGGTTCGGGTAGAGTTAGGGTTAGGGTTAGGGTTAGGGATAGGGTTCGGGTTAGGGTTAGGTTTAGGGTTAGGGTTAGAGTTATTGTTTGGGTTCGGGTTAGGGTTTGGGTTAGGGTTAGGGTTATTGTTAGGGTTCGGGTGGGGTTCGGGATAAAATTAGTGTTAGGGGTAGAGTTAGGATTAGGGTTAGGGTTTGGGTTAGGGTTCGGGTTAGCGTTCGGGTTATGGTTATGGTTACAGTTATGGTTAGGGTTAGGGTTAGGGTTAGGGTTAGGGTTAGGGTTAGGTTTAGGGTTAGGTTTAGGGTTAGGGTTCGGATTCGGGTTCGGGTAAGGTTTAACGTTAGGGTTAGGGTTCGGTTTCGGGTTAGGGATAGGGTTAGGTTTAGGGTTAGGATAAGGGTTAGGGTTAGGGTTAATGTTAGGTTTTGGATTAGGGTTAGGGTTAGGGTTAGGTATTGGGTTATGGTTAGGGTTAGGGTTCGGATTCGGGTTCGGATAAGGGTTAGTGTTCGGGTTTGGGTTATGGTTCGGGTAGGGTTAGGTTTAAGGTTAGGGTTAGGTTTAGGGTATGGGTTAGGTTTAGGGTTAGGTTTCTGATTCGGGTTCGGGTTAGGGTTAGGGTTCGAGTTAGGGTTCGGGTTCGGGTTCGAATTAGGGTTAGGGTTTGGATTAGGTTTTCAGGTTGGGGTTAGGTTTATGGTAAGGGTTAGGTTTAGGGTTAGGGTTAGGTGTAGGTATAGGGTAAGGTTTAGCGTTCGGGTTAGGGTTAGGGTTCTTGTTAGGGTTAGGGTTAGGGTTCGGGTTCGGGTTCGGGTTATGGTTCGGGTTAGGGTTAGGTTTAGGGTTCAGGTTAGAATTCGGCTTCAGCTTCGGGTTAGGGTTAGGGTTCGGGTTCGGGTTAGAGTTAGGGTTCGGATTAGTGTTAGATTTAGGGTTAGGGTTCGGGTTAGGGTTAGATTTCCTGTTAGGGTTAGGGTTCAGGTTCAGGTTGGGTTTATGGTTATAGTTAGGGTTATGGTTAGGGTTAGGATTACGGTTGGGGTTATGGTTAGGGTTCGGGATCTTGTTAGTTTTAGAGTTAGAGTTATGGTTAGGGTTAGGGTTATGGTTAGGTTTCAGGTTAGGGTTAGGGTTATGGTTCGGTTTCGAGTTAGGGTTCGGTTTACTTTTAGGGTTAGGGTTAGGCTAGGGTTAGGGTTCGGGTTCGGGTTCAGATTAGGATTAGGGTTAAGGTTAGGGTTAGGGTTCGGGATAGGGATCAGGTTAGGGTTCGGGTTCGGGTTAGGGTTAGGGTTAGTTTTAGAGTTAGTGTTAGGTTTCGGGTTAGAATTAGGGTTCAGGTTCGGGTTCAGGTTAGGGTTAGGTTTAGGGTTCAGTTCAGGGTTCGGGTTAGGTTTAGGGTTATGGTTAGGGTTAGGTTTCGGGTTCGGGTTAGGCTTTGGGTTATAGTTAGGGTTAGGGTTAGGATTTGTTTTCGGGTTAGGGCTAGGTTTAGGTTTAGGGTTCAGGTTATCTTTCGGGTCAGTGTTAGGGTTTGGTTTCGTGTTATGGTTAGGGTTATGGTTTGAGTTTGGATTCAGGTTAGGGTTAGGGTTCGGGTTAGGTTAGGTTTAGGGTTAGGGTTAGGGTTCAGGTTAGGGTTCCTGTTCAGGTTCGTGTTCGTTTTATGGTTAGGGTTAGGGTTAGGTTTAGGGTTCGGGTTAGGGTTAGGTTTAGGGTTCAGGTTAGGGTTAGGGTTCGATTTCGGGTTAGGATTTGGTTAGGGTTAGGGTTAGGATTAGGGTTAGGTTTAGGGTTAGGGTTTGGTTAGGGTTATGGTTTGGGTTCGGGTTCGGTTTCGTGTTAGGGTTCGGTTAGGTTTAGGTTTAGGTTTAGGGTTAGGGTTACATTTAGGGTTCAGTTTGCAGTTAGGATTAGGGTTCGGTTTCTGGTTAGGGTTAGGGTTAGGGTTCAGGTTAGGGTTAGGGTAAGGGTTAGGGTTAGCTTTCAGGTTATGGTTCGGTTCAGGTTCGGGTTCGGTTTAGGGTTAGGGTTAGGTTTAGGGTTATGGTTACGGTTAGGGTTCAGTTTAGTGTTAGGATTTGGGTTCGGGTTCGGGTTAGATTTAGGGTTAGGGTAAGGGTTAGGGTGAGGGTGAGGGTTAGGGTTAGGGTTAGGGTTAGGGTAAGGGTTAGGTTTCAGGTTCGGATTAGTGTTAGGGTTAGGGTTATGGTTAGGTTTAGGGTTAGGTTTAGGGTTAGGGTTAGGGTTCGGGTTCGGTTTAGGGTTAGGGTTCAGTTTCGGGTTAGGGTTCTGTTCGGTTTAAGTTTAGGGTTAGGGTTAGTTTTAGGGTTAGGTTTTGGGTTAGAGTTAGGGTTAGAGTTCAGGTTCAGGTTCTGGTTAGGGTTAGGGTAAGTGTTCAGTTGAGGGTTACTGTTAGGGTTGGGTTCTGGTTTGGGTTAGGGTTATGGTTAGGATAGGGTTACGGTTAGGTTTCGGGTTATGGTTAGGATTAGGTTTTGGGTTAGTGTTCGGGTTAGGGAAAAGTTTAGGGTTTGGTTCGGGTTCGGGTTAGGGTTAGGGTTACGGTGAGAGTTAGGGTTAGTTTTAGGGTTATGGTTAGGGTTAGAGTTATGGTTACGGTTAGGGTAAGTGTTCGGGTTCGGGTTCGGGTTAAGGTTAGAGTTAGGTTTAGGGTTCTGGTTATGGTTAAGGTTAGGTTTTGGGTTCGGGTTAGGGTTAAGGTGAGGGTTAGAGTTCGGATTAGGGTTAGGGTTAGGGTTAGGGTTCGGGTTAGGTTTAGTGTTAGGGTTAGGTTTAGGGTTCGGGATATGGTTAGGGTTAGGTTTCGGTTTAGGGTTCGGTTTAGGTTAGGGTTAGGATTAGGGTAGGGTTAGGGTTTGGGTTTGGATAGGGTTATGGTTCTGGTTCGGGTTCAGGTTCGGGTTAGGGTTAGGGTTCGGGTTAGGTTTAGGGTGATGTTTCGGTTTAGGGTTAGGGTTAGGGTTAGGGTTAGGGTTCAGATTAGGGTTCGGTTTCAGTTTCGGGTTTGTTTTAGGGTTAGGGTTAGGGTTAGGGTTAGGGTTAGGGTTAGTGTTAGTGTTCGTTTCAGGGTTAGGTTTTTGGTTAGTGTTAGGGTTAAGGTTAGGGTTAGGGTTAGGGTTAGGGTCCTGATTAGGGTTCGATTTCAGTTTAGGGTTTGGTTTAGGGTTAGGTTTAGGGTTAGGTTTAGTTTTAGGGTTTTGGTTAGGGTTAGGTTTAGGATTAGGGTTAGGTTTAGGGTTCGGGTTAGGTTTAGGGTTAGGGTTTGGGTTAGGTTTAGGGTTCAGGTTCGGGTTAGGGTTAGGGTTCGGGTTCGGGTTCGGGTTAGGGTTAGGGTTAGGTTTATAGATAGAATTTTGGTTCGGGATAGGGTTAGGTTTGGGTTCGGGTTAGGGTTAGGGTTAGAGTTAGGGTTAGGGTTTGGGTTCAGGTTAGTGTTAGGGTTCAGGTTCGGGTTAACCTTAGGATTAGGGTTAGGGTTAAGGTTAGGGTTAAAGTTCGGTTTCGGCTTCCGATTAGGGTTATGGTTCTGGTTTGGGTTAGGGTTAGGGTTAGGGTTCGGGTTAAGGTTAGGTTCGGGTTCCGGTTCGAGTTAGGGATAGAGTTAGGGTTAGGGTTCGGGTTATGGTTAGCGTTAAGGTTAGGGTTCGGTTTCAGGTTCGGGTTAGTGTTAGGGCTAGGGTTAGTGTTAGTGTTCGTGTTATGTTTAGCTAAGGTTAGGGTTCGGGTTCAGGTTCGGGTTCGGTTTAGGGTTAGAGTTAGGTTTAGCGTTATGTTTAAGGTTAGGGTTGGGGTTAGGGTTAGGGTTAAAGTTCGGGTTCTTGTTAGGGTCAGGTTTAGGGTTAGGGTTAGGGTTAGGGTTACGCTTTGGGTTAGGTTTATCTTTCGGTTTCTGGTTCGGGTTTGGGTTAGGGTTCGAGTTAGGTTTATTGTTAGGGTTCGGGTTCGGGTTCAGTTTAGGGTTTGGGTTAGGGTTAGGGTTCGGTTAGGGTTAAAGTTATGGTTAGGGTTCGGGTTAGGTTTGAGGATAGGGTTAGGGTTGGGGTTAGGGTTCGGGTTCAGGTTCGGGTAAGGGTTAGGGTTAGGGTTAGGGTTAGGGTTCGAGTTAGGGTTAAGGTTACGGTTCGTATTCAGGTTCGGGTGAGGGTTAGGGTTAGGTTTAGCGTTAGGGTTCGGATTAGGGTTAGGGTTAGGGTTAGGGTTCGGGTTCGATGTAGAGTTAGGGTTAGTGTTAGGACTAGGGTTAGGGTTAGGTTTTGGGTTCAGATTAGGATTAGGGTTAGGGTTCCGGTTAGGCTTAGGGTTAGAGTTCGGGTTCGGGTTCGCATTCGGGTTAGGGTTATGGGTAGGGTTCGGGATTGGGTTAGGTGTACGGTTAGAGTAAGGGTTAGGTTTAGGGTATGGGTTAGGGTTAGGTTTAGGGTTAGGGTTAGGGTTAGGATTAGGGTTCGGGTAAGGTTTTGGGTTAGGGGCAGTGTTAGGTTTAGGGTTAGGGTTCGGTTTCGTCATAGGGTTAGGGTTCGGGTTATGGTTAGGGTTACGGTTAGGGTTTGGGTCTATTTTGGGTAAGGGTTAGGGTTAGGGTTAGGGTTTGGTTTCGGAAAAGGTTTATGCTTAGGGTTCGAATTAGGATTAGGGTTAGGGTTAGGGTTAGGGTTAGGGTTAGGGTTAGGGTTAGAATTAGGGTTAGGTTTAGGGTTAGGTTTAGGATTATGGTTAGGGTTAGGGTTAAGTTAGGGTTATGGTTAGGGTTAACGTTCGGGATCGGGTTAGGGTTAGGGTTCTTGTTTGGGTTAGGGTTAGGGTTGCGGTTCGGATTAGGGTTAGGGTTCGGGTTCGCGTTAGGGAAAGAGTTAGGGTTATCGTTAGGGTTCGGGATCGAGGTAGGGTTAGGGTTAGGGTTAGGATTAGGGTTAAGGTTAGGTTTTGGGTTCCGATTAGGATTCGGGTTAGGATTCGGGTTCGGGTTCCAATTAGGGTTATGGTTCTTGTTAGAGTTAGGGTTATGGTTAAGGTAAGGGTTCGGGTTACGGTTAGGTTTCGGGTTCCGGTTCAAGTTAGGGTTAGGGTAAGGATTGGGGTTCGGGTTATGTTTAGCATTAAGGTTAGGGTTCGGATTCGGGTTTGGGTTAGGGTTAGGCTTAGGTTTAGGGTCATGGGTAGAGTTAGGGTTAGGGTTCGGTTTAGGGTTAAGTTTAGGGTTCAGTTTAGGGTTAGGGTTAGGGTTAGGGTTAGGGTTAGGGTTAGGGTTAGGGTTTGTTTTAGGGTTAGGGTTCGGATTCGGGTTCGGATTAGGGTTAGGGTTCGGGTTCGGGTTAGGTTTCGTATTAGGGTTAGGGTTCAGGTTAGGGTCCGGGTTCAGGTTAGGGTTCGGTTTAGGGTTAGGGATAGGTTTAGTGTTATGTTTAGGGGTAGGGTTCGAGTTAGGGTTAGGGTTTCGGTTCGGGTTCTTTTTAGGGTTAGGGTTAGTATTAGGTTTACGGTTAGGGTTTGGGTTAGGGTTAGCTTTCGGTTTCGGGTTCGGGTTAGGGTTAAGTTTAGGGTTCGGGTTCGTTTTCGGGTTCGGTTTAGGGTTTGGGTTAGGGTTAGGGTTCGGTTAGGGTTAATGTTAGGGTTAGGGTTCGGGTTAGGGTTGGGGATAGGGTTAGGGTTGGGGTTAGGTTTCGGGTTCTGGTTCGGGTTAGGGTTAGGGTTAGGGTGAGTTTTAGGTTTAGGGTTAGGGTTAGGATTGGTGTTTGGGTTAGGGTTCGGGTTCAGATTCGGGTTCGGATTAGGGTTAGGATTATGGTTAGGTTTAGGGTTTGGGTTAGGGTTAGGGTTAGTGTTCGGTTTAGGGTTAGGGTTCGGTTTCGGCTTAGGGTTTGGTTCGGTTTAAGGTTAGGGTTAGGGTTAGGGTTAGGTTTAGGGTTCGGGTTAGAGTTAGGGTTAGGTTCGGGTTCGGGTTATGTTTAGGGTTAGGGTAAGGGTTAGGGTGAGGGTTAGGGTAAGGGTTAGGGTGAGGGTTAGGGTTAGGGTTCAGGTTAGGCTTAGGCTTAGGCTTAGGGTTAGTGTTTGGGATTGGGTTAGTGTTAGGGTTCTGGTTTGGGTTCGGGATAGGGTCAGGATTGGGTTCGGGTTCGGGTTAGGGTTAGGGTTACGGTTAGGGTTACGTTAGGGTTAGGGTTACGGTTAGGGTACTTGTTCGGGTAAGGGTTAGGGTTCGCGTTAGAGTTAGGGTTAGGGTTAGGGTTCGGGTTCGGGTTAGGGTTTGGGTTAGTTTTCGGTTTCGGGTTCGGGTTCGGGTTAGGGATAGTTTTAGGGTTAGGGTTATTGTTCGGATTCGGGTTAGGGTTAGGGTTGGGTTCAGGTTCGTAATAGGGTTAGGGTAACGGTTACGGTTACGGTTAGGATTAGGGTTAGGGTTAGGTGTAGGGTTAGGGTTCGGGTTCGGGTTCAGGTGAGGGTTAGGATTCGGGTTAGGGTTAGGGTTAGGGTTTGGGTTAGGGTTAGGGTTAGGGTAATGGTTAGTGTTAGGGTTAGGGTTAGGGTTAATGTTAAGGTTAGGTTTATTTTTAGGGTTAGAGTTGGGGTTAGGTTTATGGTTAGTTTTAGCTTTAGGGATAATATTAGGGTTCACGTTAGGGTTAGGGTTAGGGTTAGGGTTAGAGTTAGGGTTCAGTTTAGGGTTAGTGTTAGGGTTCGGGTTAGGGTTAGGTTTCGGTTTTGGGTTAGGGTTAGGGTTAGGTTTCGGTGAGGGTTAGGGTTAGGGTTAGGGTCCAAGTTCGGGTTAGGTTTAGGGTTAGGGTTCGCAATCGGGTTAGGGTTAGGGTTATGGTTAGGATTAGGGTTAGGGTTAGGTGTAGGGTTTGGATTAGGGTTAGGGTTAGGGTTAGGGTTAGAGTTCGGGTTCGGGTTAGGGTTAGTGTTCGGGTTTGCGTTAGGGTTAGGGTTTGGTTTCGGGTTAGGGTTAAGTATAGGGTTCGGGTTCGAGTTAGGGTTAGGTTTAGGGTTAGGGTTAGTGTTCGGATTCGGGTTAGGGTTCGGTTTAGTGTTAGTGTTAGGCTTAGGGTTAGGGTTCGGAGAAGGGTTAGGTAAAGGGTTAGGGATAGGGTTAGAGTTTCTGTTTGTGTTAGGGTTCGGGTTCGGGTTCAGGTTCTGGTAAGGGTTAGGGTTAGGGTTCGCGTTCGGGTCAGGGTTAAGGTTAGGTTTAGGGTAAGGTTTAGGTTTCGAGTTAGGGTTAGGGTTAGGGTTAGGTTTAGGTTTCGGGTTAGGGTTTGTGTTATGGTTAGGGTTAGGTTTAAGGTTAGGTTTCTGATTCGGGTTCGGGTTAGGGTTAGTGTTAGGGTTAGGGTTAGGGTTCTGGTAAGTTTTCGGGTTAGGGTTCGGGTTAGGGTTAGGGTTACGGTTATTGTTAGGTTTAGGGTTCTGGTTAGCGTTAGCGTTAGGGTTAGGATTAGTGTTAGGGTTAGGGTTAGGATTAGGGTTTGGATTAGGGTTAGGGTTAGGGTTAGGGTTAGGGTTCGGGTTTGGGTTAGGGTTTTGGTTAGGGTTCGAATTTAGGGTTAGGTGTTAGGGTTAAGTTTAGGGTTAAGTTTAAAGGTTAGAATTATGGTTAGGGTTAGGGTTCATGGTCGGGTTTGTTTTTCTGGCTAGGGTTACAGTTAGGGTGAGTGTTAGGATTAGCATTAGGGTTACGGTTACGCTTACGGTTACGGTTAGGGTTATGGTTAGGGTAAGGGTTAGGGTAAGGGTTAGGATTCGGGTTCGAGTTAGGCTTACGGTTCGTGTTAGGCTTAGGGTTAGGGTAGGGTTAGGGTTCAGTTTAGGGTTAGGGTTCAGGTTAGGTTTAGGTTTAGGGTTAGGGTGAGGTTTAGGGTTCGGTTTCTGGTTCGGGTTCGGTTTAGAGTTAGGGTTATGGTTTTTTAGGGTAAGGTTAGGGTTATGGTTCGCATTACGGTTAGGGTAAGGTTTAGGGTTAGGGTTATGGTTCTGCTTAGGGTTATGTTTAGGGTTCGGGTTAGGGTTAGCTTTCGGTTTAGAGTTAGGGTTAGGGTTAGGGTTAAGTGAGGGTTAGGGTCAGGGTTATGCTCCATGTTCAGGTTAGGGTTAGGGTTAGGGTTCATGTTCAGGTTAGGTTTAGGGTTAGGGTTAGGGTTAGGATTAGGGTCAGGCTTAGGGGTAGGGTTTTAATTAGGGGTTAGGGTTATTGTTAGGTTTAGGTTTAGAGTTAGGGTTCGGGTTAGTTTTAGGGTTAGGGTTCGGGTTCGGTTACGGGTACTGGTTAGGGTTAGGGTCCGGGTTACGGTTAGGGTTAGTGTTAGGGTTAGAGTTCGGGTTCGGTTTGGTTAGTGTTAGGTTTCGGGTTAGGTTTCGGGTTAAGTTTCAGGTTAGGTTTAAGGTTAGTGTTAGTATTAGAGTTAGGGTTAGGGTTAGGGTTAGGGTTAGTGTTCGGGTAAGGGTTAGGTGTAGGTTTAGGTTTAGGTTTAGGGTTTGTGTTGTGTTAGGGTTCGGGTTCGAGTTCAGGTTCTGGTTAGATTTAGATTACGGTTCGTGTGCGGGTCAGAGTTAGGTTAGGGTTAGGGTTAGGTTTAGGTTTCGAGTTAGGGTTAGGTTAGGGTAGGTTTAGGTTTTGGGTTAGGGTTTGGATTTGGGTTATGGTTGTGGTTAGGGTTAGGGTTCTGATTCGGGTTCGGGTTAGGGTTAGTGTTAGGGATAGGATTAAGGTTAGGCTTAGGGTTAGTATTAGGGTTCGAATTAGGGTTAGGTTTAGGGTTAGAAGTTAGGGTTCGGGATCGGTTTAGGCATAGGGTGAGAGTTAAATTTAGGGTTCGGGTTCAGGTTCGGGTTAGGATTCCGGTTACGGTTACGGTTAGGGTTAGGGTTAGTGTTAGGGTAAGGGTTAGGGTTCGGGTTCGGGTTAGAGTTAGGTTAGGGTAAGGGTTAGGGTTCAGTTTCGGGTTAGGCTTAGGGTTAGGGTTACTGTTCGGGTTAGGGTTAGGGATAGGATTCCGGTTAGGGTTAGGGTGAGTGTTAGGGTTAGGGTTAGAGTTAGTTTAGGGTTAGGTTTAGGTTAAGGTTTAGGTTTAGGATTAGGGTTAGGGTTAGGGTTCGGGTTCGGGTTCGGGTTAGGGTTACGGTTAGAATTAGGGTTAAGGTTAAGGTTAGGGTTTGGTTTAGGGGTTAGTTTAGGTTTCGTGTTCGTGTTAGGGTTCTGGTTAGGGTTAGGGTAAGGTTTAGTGTTTGGGTTAGTGTTAGGGTTCGGGTTCGAGTTGGGGTTAGGGTGATGTTAGGTTTAGGGTTAAGATTCGGTTCGGGTTCGGTTTCGGGTTAGGGTTAGGGTTCGGTTAGGTTTAGGGTTATTGTTAGTGATAGGGTTAGGGTTAGGATTAAGGTTAATGTTCGTGTTAGGGTTTGGTTTATTTTTAGCGTTAGGGTTGGGGTTCTGGTTAGAGTTTGGGTTCGGTTTAGGGTTAGGGTTTCAGGTTAGTGTTAGGGTTCGGGTTAGGGTGAGGGTTAGGGTTAGTGTTAGGGTTTCGGTTAGGGTTCGGGTTTGGGTTACAGTTAAGTTTAGGATTCGGGTTAGGGTTCGGTTTAGGATTTGGTTTAGCTTTAGGCTTAGGGTTAGGGTTCGGGTTTGGGTTAAGGTTTGGTTTTGGGATAGGTTTAGGGTTAGTTTTATGTTAGGTTTAGGATTCGGGTTAGGTTTAGGGTAGGGTTAGGTTTATGGTTCAGGTTAGGGTAGGGTAAGGGTTAGGGTTAGGTTTCAGGTTATGGTTCGGGTTCAGGTTCGGGTTCGGTATAGGGTTACGGTGAGCTTTAGGGTTAGGGTTACGGTTGGGGTTAGGGTTAGGGTTAGGGTTCTGGTTAGAGTTCGGGTTAGAGTTAGGGTTAGGGTTCAGGTTCGGGTTCTGGTTAGGGTTAGGGTAAGTGTTAGGGTGAGGGTTAGGGTTAGGGTTGGGTTCGGGTTCGGGTTAGGGTTATGGTTACGGTTAGGGTTACGATTAGGGTTCGGGTTAGGGTTAGGATTAGGTTTTGGTTAGTGTTCGGGTTCGGGTTAAGGTTAGGGTTCTGTTCGGGTTCGGGTTAGGCTTAGGGTTGCGGTGAGTTTGGGTTAGGGTTAGGTTTAGGGTTAGGGTTAGTTTTAGGGTTATGGTTAGGGTTAGGGTTAGGGATACGGTTAGGGTTAGTGTTCGGGTTCGGGTCGGGTTAGGTTAGGGTTAGGGTTACGGTGAGGGTTCGGGTTAGGGTTAAGCTTAGGTTTCGGGTTCGGGTTAGGGTTAAGGTTAGGGTTAGAGTCCGGATTAGGGTTAGGGTTAGGGTTCGGGATAGGGTTAGGTTAGGGTTAGGTTTAGGGTTGCGGTTCGGATTAGGGTTAGGGTTCAGGTTAGGGTTAGGGTTAGGGTACGGGTTAGGGTTAGGATTAAGTTTAGGATTAGGGTTCGGTTTCGGGTTCGGGTCAGGTTTAGGGTTTGGGTTAGTGTTAGGTTTAGGGTTAAGTTTAAGTTTCTGGATTCAGGTGCAGTTTCGGTTTATGGTTAGGTTTAGGGTTAGGGTTAGGTTAAGGGTTAGGGTTCGGGTTCAGGTTCAGGTTCGGTTTAGGGTTTAGGGTTAGGTTAGGGTTAGGGTTTGGGTTAGGGGTTATGGTTAAGTTTCGAGTTCGGGTTAGGGTTAGGGTTCGGGTTAGGGTTAGGGTTAGCGATAGGGATCTGGTTAGAGTTAGGGTTTGGTTTAGGGTTCGTATTAGGTTTAGGGTTCGGGTTAGGGTTAGGGTTTGGTTTATGATTAGGGTTTGGGTTCAGGTTCGGGTTTGAGTTAGGGTTAGGGTTAGGGTTAGGTTTCGGGTTTGGGTTAAGGGTTAGGGTTAGGGTTAGGGTTAGCATTAGGGTTAGTGTTGGGGTTAGGGTTAGTGTTAGCATTAGGGTTAGTGTTGGGGTTAGGGTTAGGGTTAGGGTTAGGGTTAGTGTTCAGCTTAAAGTTAGGGTTTGAGTTCGGGATGGGGTTAGGGTTAGGGTTAGGGTTAAGGTTCGGGTTCGGTTTAGGGTTAGGTTTAGGGTTAGGGTTAGGGTTCGGGTTGGGTTTCGGGTTAGGATTAGGGTTACGGTTAGGGTTAGGGTTCGGTTTCAGGTTAGGGTTAGGGTTAGTGTTAGGTTTAGGTTTAGGGTTAGGTTTTGGGTTCGGATCAGGATTCGGTTTAGGGTTAGGGTTAAGGTTCCGGTTAGGGTTAGGGTTAGGGTTCGGGTTCGGGTTAGGGTTAGGGTTAGAGTTAAGGTTAGGTTTAGGGTTCGTGTTAGGGTTAGGTTTAGGTTTAGGTTTAGGGTTCGGGTTCGGGTTATGGTTTGGGTTAGGTTTAGGTTTAGTTTTAGGGTTCGGGTTCGGGTTATGGTTTGGGTTAGGGTTAGGGTTTGGATTATGGTTCGGGTCAGTTTCGGGTAAGGGTTTGCTTAGGGGTAGTGTTAGGGTTAGGTTAGGGTTCGGTTTCGGGTTAGGGTTAGGGTTAGGGTTCGGGTTATGTTTGGGTTAGGGTTAGGGTTTGGATTATGGTTCGGGTCGGTTTCGGGTAAGGGTTTGCTTAGGGGTAGTGTTAGGGTTAGGGTTAGGGTTCGGTTTCGGGTTAGGGTTAGGTTCGTGTTTTTCTTAGGGTTAGGGTTAAGGTTCGGGTCGGGTTCGGGTAAGGTTTAGGGTTAGGGTTTAGGGTTTGGTTTCCAGAAAGGGTTAGGTTTAGCGTTCAAATTAGGATTCGGGTTAGGGTTAGGGTTAGGGTTAGGTTAGATTTCGGGTTAGGGTAAGGTTAGGGTTAGGGTTAGGCTTACGGTTAGGGTTAGGGTTAGGGTTAGGTTAGGATTCGGTTTAGCGTTAGGGTAAGTTGTCGGGTTCGGGTTAGGTTTCAGATTAAGTTTAGGTTTAGGGTTAGGGTTTGTTTTCGGGTTAGATTTAGGGTTAGGGTTCTGGTTCTGGTTCGGGTTAGGGTTAGTGTTCGGGATCGGGTTAGGGTTCGGATTAGGTTTAGGGTTCAGGTTAGGGTTCAGTTTCAGTTTCGGGTTTGGTTTAGGGTTAGGGTTCAGGTTAGTGTTCGGGTTAAAATTAGGGTTAGGGTTAGGGTTCGGATTAGAGTTTCGGGTTAGGGTTAGGGTTAGGGTTAGGGTTAGGGTTCGGTTAGGGTTAGGGTTCGGGTTCGGATTAAGGTAAGCATTAGGGTTAGGTCAGGGTTAGAGTTAGGGGTTTGGGTTCGGGTTAGGGTTAGGGGTTAGGATTAGGGTTAGGGTTCAGGTTATGATTAGGATTAGTGTTAGGGTTAAGGTTAGGGTTAGGGTTCTGTTTTTGGTTAAAGTTAGGATTAGGGTTAGTGTTGTGGTTAAGGTTAGGGTTCGGGTTCGGGTTCAGATTCAGGTTAGTGTTAGGGTTAGGGTTAGGGTTCGTGTTATTTTTTTTTATGCTTGTTATTTTATTTTTTTTTTATTGGTCGTTCATAACATTACATAGTTCTTAATACATCATATTACATGGTTTGATTCAAGTGGATTATGAACTCCCGCTTTTACCCCGTATACAAATTGCTGTATCACATCAGTTACCCTTCCATTGATTGACATATTGCCTTTCTAGTGTCTGATGTATTCTGCTGTCTGTCCTATTGTCTACTATCCCCCCTCCCCTCCCCTCCCCTTTTCTCTCTCTACCCCTTCTACTGTAAATCATTTCTTCCATTTGTATTCTCTTGACTTACCCCTCCTTACCTCTTATATGACATTTTGTATAACCCTGAGGATCGCCTTCCATTTCCATGCAATTTCCCTTCTCACTCCCTTTCCCTCCCACCTCTCATCCCTGTTTACTGTAAATATTCTTCTCAAGCTCTTCATCCCTACCCTGTCCTTGTTTACACCCCTTATATCAAAGGAGTCATTTGGTATTTGTTTTTTAAAGATTGACTAGCTTCACTTAGCATAATCTGCTCTAATGCCATCCATTCCCTCCAAATTCTATAATTTTGTCATTTTTTTAATGCAGAGTAATACTCCAGAGTGTATAAATGCCACATTTTTTTTTATCCATTCATCTATTGAAGGGCATCTAGGCTGGTTCCACAGTCTTGCTATCGTGAATTGAGCTGCTATGAACATCGATGTAGCAGTGTCCCTGTAGCATGCTCTTGTTAGGGCTTTAGGGAATAGACCGAGAAGGGGAATAGCTGGGTCAAATGGTGGTTCCATTCCCAGCTTTCCGAGAAATCTCCATACTGCTTTCCAAATTGGCTGCACCAATTTGCAGTCCCACCAGCAATGAACAAGAGTGCCCTTTTCCCCGCATCCTCTCCAGCACTTATTGTTGTTTGACTTCCTAATGGCTGCCAGTCTTACTGGAGTGAGATGGTATCTTAGGGTAGTTTTGATTTGCATTTCTCTGACTGCTAGCGATGGTGAGCATTTTTTCATGTACTTGTTGATTGATTGTATGTCCTCCTCTGAAAAGTGTCTGTCAGGTCCTTGGCCCATTTATTGATTGGGTTATTTGTTATCTTATTGTCTAATTTTTTGAGTTCTTTGTATATTCTGGTTATTAGGGCTCTATCTGAAGTGTGTGGAGTAAAGATTTGTTCCCAGGATGTAGGCTCCCTATTTATCTCTCTTATTGTTTCTTTTGCTGAGAAAAAACTTTTTAGCTTGAGTAAGTCCCATTTGTTGATTCTATTTGTTAACTCTAGCGCTATGGGTGTCCTATTGAGGAATTTGGAGCCCGATCCCACAGCGTGTAGATCATAACCAACTTTTTCTTCTATCAGATGCCGTGTCTCTGATTTAATATCAAGCTCCTTGATCCATTTTGAGTTAACTTTTGTGCACGGCGAGAGATAGGGATTCAGATTCATTTGGTGCAAATGGATTTCCAGTTTTCCCAGCACCATTTGTTGAAGATGCTATCCTTCCTCCATTGCATGCTTTTAGCCCCTTTATCAAAAATAAGATAGTTGTAGTTTTGTGGATTGGTTACTGTGTCCTCTATTCTGTACCATTGTCCACCCGCCTGTTTTGGTACCAGTACCATGCTGTTTTTGTTACTATTGCTCTGTAGTATAGTTTGAAGTCTGGTATCGCTATACGCCTGATTCACACTTCCTGCTTAGTATTGTTTTTGCTTTTCTGGTCTTTTATTATTCCATATGAATTTCATGATTCTTTTATCTATTTCTACAAGATATGCTGTTGGGATTTTGATTGGCATTGCATTGAACTTATAGAGAACTTTTGGTAATATCGCCATTTTGATGATGTTAGTTCTGCCTATCCATGAGCAGGGTATGTTTTTCCATCTTCTAAGGTCTTCTTCTATGTCTTTCTTTAGGGTTCTGTAATTTTCATTGTATAAATCTTTCACCTCTTTTGTTAGGTTGATTCCCAAGTATTTTATTTTTTGGGGGGATATTGTGAATGGAGTAGTTGTCCTCATTTCCGTTTCAGAGGATTTGTCGCTGATATACAGGAATGCCTTTGATTTATGCGTGTTGATCTTATATCCTGCCACTTTGCTGAATTCATTTATTAGCTCTAATAGCTTCTTTATAGAACCCTTTTGGGTCTGCTAGGTATAGAATCATATCATCTGCAAATAGTGATAATTTAAGTTCTTCTTTTCCTATTTTTATGCTTTAATTTCTTTGACTGTCTAATTGCTCTGGCCAGTGTTTCGAGGACTATGTTGAACAGAAGTGGTGAGAGAGGGCATCCCTGTCTTGTACCAGATCTTAGAGGAATGCCTTCAATTTTTCTCCATTCAGAATGATGCTGGCCTGTGGCTTATCATAGATTGCTTTTACAATGTTGAGGTATGATCCTGTTATCCTAATTTTTCTAGCGTTTTGAACATAAAGGGATGCTGTACTTTGTCGAATGCTTTTTCTGCATCTATGAGATGATCATATGGTTCTTATTTTTAAGTCTATTGATGTGGTGAATAACATTTATTGATTTCCGTATATTAAACCAGCCTTGCATCCCAGGGATGAATCCTACTTGATCATGGAAGTATAATTTTTTTGATATGTATTTGAATCCGATTCGCCAGAATTTTATTGAGGATTTTTGCGTC
Source organism: Urocitellus parryii (assembly GCF_045843805.1). Lineage (NCBI taxonomy): Eukaryota > Metazoa > Chordata > Mammalia > Rodentia > Sciuridae > Urocitellus > Urocitellus parryii. The sequence continues at coordinate 88,953 of NW_027553566.1, forward strand.
AAGGTTCATTAGAGATATTGGTCTGTAGTTTTCCTTCTTTGATGTGTCTTTGTCTGGTTTCGGAATCAGGGTGATGTTGGGCCTCGTAGAATGAATTTGGAAGTTCTCCCTCTTTTTCTATTTCCTGAAATAGCTTGAAAAGTATTGGTGTTAGTTCCTCTTTAAAGGTTTTGTAAAACTCTGCTGTATACCCATCCGGTCCTGGGCTTTTTCTTAGTTGGTAGTCTTTTGATGGTTAGGATTAGTGTTCAGGTTAGGGTTCGGTTTCAGGTTCGTGTTCTTTTTAGGGTTAGGGTTAGGGTTAGGTTTAGGGTTAGGGTTTGGGATAGGGTTATGATTAGGGTTCGAGTTCGGGTTAGGGTTAGGGTTCGGGTTAGGGTTAGGGTTAGCGTCCGGGTTAGGGTGAGCATTAGGTTTAGGGTTAGTGGTCGGGTTGAGGTTCGGGTCAGGTTTTAGTTTATGGTTAGTGTTATGGTTAGGGTTAAGTTTTTGGTTCAGGTTAGGGTTCGGATTTAGGTGCGGGTTCGGTTTAGGGTTTGGGTTAGGGTTAGTGTTAGGTTAAGGGTTAGGGTTCGGGTTCAGGTTCGGGTTCGGTTTAGGTTTAGGGTTAGGGTTAGGGTTTCTGTTAGGGTTTTGGATAGGGTTCGATTTCGGGTTAGGGGTTCGGGTTAGGGTTAGGGTTAGTGTTAGGGTTAGGGATAGGGTTCTTGTTAGGGTTAGGTTTAGGTTTAGGGTTCGGGTTAGGGTTAGGGTTCGGGATATGATTAGGTTTTGGGTTCAGGTTCGGGTTCGTGTTACGATAGGTTTCGGGTTCGGGTTCGGGTTAGGGTTAGGGTTAACGTTAGGGTTAGGGTCTGGGTTAGGGTTAGGTTTCGGGTTCAGGTTCGGGTTAAAGTTAGGGTTAGGGTTCGGGGATCGGGTTAGGGTTTGGGTTAGGGTAAGGGTTAGGTTTAGGTTTCGGGTTAGGGTTAGTTTTAGGGTTAAGGTTAGGGTTCGGGTACAGGTTAGGGTTTGGTTAGGGTTAGGGTTACGATTAAGTTTCGGGTCGGGTTCGGGTAAGTGTTAGGTTTAGGGTAAGTGTTCGGGTTCGGGTTAGGTTTGGGGTTCGGGTTATGATTAGGGTTAGGGTTATGTTTCGGGTCGTGTCAGGTAAGGGTTAGGGTTAGGGTTAGTGTTCGGATTAGGATTAGTGTTAGGGTTAGGGGTAGGGTTAGGGTAAGGGTTCGGGTTAGGGTTAGGTTTAGGGTTAGGGTTAGGGTTCGGGTTCGGGTTCTGGTTAGGATTCGGGTTCCCGTTAGGGTTAGGGTTCAAGTTCAGGTTGGGTTTCGGTTAGGGTTAGGGTTAGGGTTAGGGTTAGGATTACGGATCGCGTTAGGGTTAGGGATCGAGTTCGGGTTAGGGTAGAGTAAGGTTTAGGGTTAGGGTTAGGGTTAGGGTTAGGGTTTGGGTTTTGGTTATGGTTAGGGTTCGAGTTGCGGTCAGGTTTAGGATTTGGGTTAGGGTTAAGGTTAGGGTTAGGGTTAGGGATAGGGTTCGGGTTAGGTTCAGGGTTAGGGATAGGGTTCAGTTTAGGGTTAGGGTTCGGTTTCGCGTTAGGGTTCGGTTAGGGTAATTGTTAGGGTTAGGGTTAGAGTTAGGGTTTTGGTTAGGGTTAGGTTTCGGGTTCAGGTTCGGGTTAAAGTTAGGGTTAGGGTTCGGGATCGGGTTAGGGTTTGGGTTAGGGTAAGGGTTAGGTTTAGGTTTCGGGTTAGGGTTAGTTTTAGGGTTAAGGTTAGGGTTCAGGTACAGGTTAGGGTTTGGGTTAGGGTTAGGGTTACGATTAAGGTTCGGGTCGGGTTCGGGTAAGTGTTAGGTTTAGGGTAAGTGTTCGGGTTCGGGTTAGGTTTGGGGTTCGGGTTAATGATTAGGTTTAGGGTTATGTTTCGGGTCGTGTTCAGGTAAGGTTAGGGTTAGGGTTAGTGTTCGGATTAGGATTAGTGTTAAGGTTAGGGTTGGGTTAGGGTAAGGGTTCGGGTTAGGGTTAGGTTTAGGGTTAGGGTTAGGGTTCGGGTTCGGGTTCGGGTTAGGGTTCGGGTTCGCGTTAGGGTTAGGGTTCAAGTTCAGGTTGGGTTTCCGGTTAGGGTTAGGGTTAGGGTTAGGGTTAGGATTACGGATCGCGTTAGGGTTAGGGATCGGGTTCGGGTTAGGGTAGAGTAAGGTTTAGGGTTAGGGTTAGGGTTAGGGTTAGGGTTTGGGTTTTGGTTATGGTTAGGGTTCGAGTTGCGGTCAGGTTTAGGATTCGGGTTAGGGTTAAGGTTAGGGTTAGGGTTAGGGATAGGGTTCGGGTTAGGTTTAAGGGTTAGGGTTAGGGTTCAGTTTAGGGTTAGGGTTCGGTTAGGGTAATTGTTAGGGTTAGGGTTAGAGTTAGGGTTTTCGTTAGGGTTAGGGTTCGGGTTCAGGTTCAGGTTAGGGTTAGGGTTCGGGTTGGGGTTAGGGTAAGGATTAGGTTTAGGGTTAAGGTTATGTTTAGGTTCGGGTTAGGGGTTAGGTTAAGGGTTAGGGTTGGGTTTAGGTTTAGGTTTTGGGTTAGGGTTAGGGTTTGGGTTTCGGTAAGGATTCGGATTAGGCTTAGGGTTAGGGTTAGTTTTAGAGTTAGAGTTAGGGTTAGGGTTAGGGTTTGGGTTAGGTTTAGGGTTCAGGTTCAGGTTAGGGTTCGGGTTCAGGTTCGTGTTCGTTTTAGAGTTAGGGTTAGGGTTTGGTTAGGGTTAGGATTTGGGTTAGGGTTATGGTTAGCATTCGAGTTCGGGTTAGAGTTAGGGTTCAGGTGAGGGTTAGGGTTCGGGTAAGGTTTAGAGTTAGGGTTTGGTTTAGGGTTGGGATTAGGATTAGGTTAGGGTTTGGGTACAGGTTTGGGTTCGGGTCAGGCTTAGGGTTCGGGTAAGTGTTAGGGTTTGGGTTAGGGTTAGGGTGCTGGTTAGAGTTCGTGTTCAGGTTCGGATTCAGTTTAGGGTTAGGGTTAGGGTTATGGTTAGGGTTATGGTTAGGTTTAGGGTTAGGGTTAGGGTTCAGGTTCGGGATCGGTTTAGGGTTAGGGTTATTGTTAGGTTAGGGTTCTGGTTGAAGTTAGGTTTAGTGTCGGGTTAGTGTTAGGGTTAGGGTTAGGGTTAGGGTTCGGGTTCAGTTTCGGGTTCGGATTAGGTTAGGGTTAGGGTTAGGGTTAGGGTTTGGGTTAGGGTTATGGTTAGTGTTCGAGTTCGTTTTAGTGTTAGGTTTCGGGTAGGGTTAGGATTAGTGTTACGGGTAGGGATAGGTTTAGGGTTAGGGTTAGGATTAGGGTTAGGGTTCGAATTAAGGGTAGGGTTAGGGTTAGGGTTAGGGTTCTTGTTAGGTTTAGGGGTAGGGTTACGTTTAGGATTAGGGTTAGGGTTCGGTTCCGTTTAGGGATAGGTTTAGGGTAAGGGTTAGGGTTAGGGTTGGGGTTCGGGTTAGGGTTAGGGTTTGGTTTTGGGTTAGGGTTAGGGTTAGGGTTAGGGTTAGGTTATGGTTATGGTTAGGGTTAGGGTTAGTGTTAGGGTTAGGGTTCTGTTATTATTAGGGTTAGGGTTATGGTTCATGTCGGGTTCAGGTAAGGGTTAGGGTTAAGATTAGGGTTCGGTTTCGTGTTAGGGTTAGGGTTAGGGTTAGGGTTAGTTTAGGGTTTTGGGTTAAGGTTAGAGTTAGGTTTCGGGTTCGGTTTCGGGTTCAGGTTAGGGTTCGGGTTCAGTTTAGGGTTAGGGTTAGGGGTTAGGGTTAGCGTTAGGTTTAGGGTTCGGGTTAGAGTTAGTGTTAGGTTTCGGGTTCAGGTTATGGTTAGGTTTAGGGTTAGGGTTAGGGTTCAGGTACGGATTTGGGTTTGGGTTAGGGTTAGCCTTAGGATTAGGTTTCGGTTCGGGTTCGAGTAAATGTTAGGTTTAGGGGTAGTGTTAGGGTTAGGGTTTGAGTTCTGGTTAGGGTTAGGGATCGGGTTATGATTAGTGTTAGGGTTATGATTCGAATCGGGTTCTGGTATGGGTCAGGGTTAGGGTTAGGGTTCGGTTTCGGGTTAGGGTTAGGGTTAGGGAAAGGGTTCGGGTTATGGTTAGGTTTAGGGTTAGGGTTAGTGTTCGGGTTAGGGTTAGGGTTTGGGTTTGGGTTAGGGTAGGTTTAGAATTAGGTTTAGGGTTACGGTTAGGGTTCGGGTTAGGATTAGGGTTCGGGTTGTGATTAGGTTTTGTGTTCAGGTTCAGTTAGGGTTAAGCTTAGGGTTAGGGTTCGGATTAGGGTTAGGGTTAGGGTTTGGGTTCGGAATCGAGGTAGGTTAGGGTTAGGGTTGGGATAGGTTTGGTTCGGATTAGGTTTAGGTTTAGGGTTAGGTTTCGGTTCGGACTAGGATTAGGGTTAGGGTTAGGGTTCGGGTTCGGGTTCCGATTCGTGTTAGGGTTAGGGTTAGGGTTCGGGTTCTGGTTAGGGTTAGGGTTAGGGTTCGGTTTTGGGTTACGGTTAGGCTTAGGGTTAGGGTTCGGATAGGGATAGGGTTAGGGTTTGGGTTGGGGATCGAGGTAGGGTTAGGGTTAGGGTTAGGGATAGGATTAGGGTTAGGGTTAGGTTTTGGGTTCAGATTAGGATTAGGGTTAGGGTTTAGGGTTAGGGTTAGGTTTAGGGTTCGGGTTCGGTTTAGGTTTAGGGTTACGGTTCTGGTTAGGGTTAGGGATAGGGTTAGGGTTAGGGTTAGGGTTAGGTTTACGATTATGGTTACCGTTAGGTTTCGGGGTATGGTTAGGGTTATGGTTCATGTTAAGATTAGGATTAGGGTTGGGGTGAGGGTTAGTGTTAGGGTTCCGGTTAGTGTTAGGTTTAGAGTTAAGGTTCGGGTAGGGTTAGGCTTAGGGTTAGGGTTCGGGTTCGGGTTCGGGATCGGGTTAGGGTTACAGATAGAGTTTGGGTTCGGTTTAGGGTTTGGGTTAGGATTAGGTTTAAGGTTCAGGTTCGGTTTAGGGTTAGGGTTAGGGTTAGTGTTAGGGTTCAAGTTAGGGTTCAAGTTAGGGTTCGGGTTCAGGTTCGTGCTCGGTTTAGGGTTAGTTTTAGGGTTAGGGTTAGGGTTTGGGTTGAAGTTAGGGTTACTGTTCGGGTTAGAGTTAGGGTTTGGTTAAGGTTAGGGTTCGGGTTCAGGTTCGGGTTCGGTTTAGGTTTAGGGGTTAGGGTTAGGTTTCAGGTTCGGTTTAGGGTTAGGATTAGGGGCAGTTTTAGGGTTAGGTTAGGGTTAGAGTTCAGGTTATGGTTAGGGGCAGGGTTAGGTTTCGGTTTCGGGTTAGGTTTAGGGTTAGTGTTAGGGTTCAGGTTAGGGTTCAGGTTCAGGTTTGGATTCGGTTTAGTGTTAGGGTTAGGGTTAGGGTTAGTGTTTGTGTTAGGGTTATGGTTAGGGTTCGAGTTCGGGTTAGGGTTAGGGTTCGGGTTAGGGTTAGGGTTAGGGTTAGAGTTTGGGATACGGTTAGATTTAGGGTTAGGTTTAGGATTAGGGTTAGTGTTCGGGTTCGGGTTAGGGTTAGGGTTAGGGTTTGGGTTAGGATTAGGGTTAGGTTTCGGTTTAGGGTTATGGTTTGGTTTCAGTTTAGTATTCAGTCGGTTTAAAGTTAGGGTTAGGGTTAGGTTTAGGGTTTGGGTTCGTGGTAGGGTTAGGTTAATGGTTTGTGTTAAGGTTAGGATTAGTGTTAGGGTCAGGGTTAGGGTTAGGGTTAGGTTTAGGGTTATGGTTACGGTTAGGGTTCGGGATAGGGTTAGGGTTATGGTTCGTGTTAAGGTTAGGATTAGGGTTAGGGTGATGGTTAGGGTTAGGGTTCCAGTTAGTGTTAGGTTTAGGGTTAGGGTTCGGGTTCGGGTTAGGGTTAGGGTTAGGTTTAGGTTCGGGTTCGAGTTCGGGTTCTGGTTAGGGTTAGGGTTAGGTTAGGGTTACGGTTAGGGTTACGGTTAGGGTTAGGTTTAGGGTTCACGTTAGGTTTAGGGTTACGGTTAGGGTTCGGGTTAGAGGCAGGGTTCTGGCTCGGTTAAGTTTAGGATTAGGGTTAGTGTTAGGGTTAGGGTTACGGTTCGGGTTCGGGTTCCGGTTAGGGTTAGGATTCGGATCAAGGTTAGGGTTAGAGTTAGTGTTAGGGTTAGGGTTAGTTTTCGGGTTAAAGTTAGGATTCGAGTTCGGGATCGGTTTAGGTTTAGGGTTAGGGTTAGGTTTCGGGATCCGGTTATGGTTAGGGTTTGTGTTCAGGTTCGGGTTCGGGTTAGGATTAGGGTTAGTGTTAGGCTTACGGTTAGGGTTAGGGTTAGGGTTTGTTTTCGGTTTAGGGTTAGGGTTAGTGTTCTGGTTCGGGTTAGGGTTAGGTTTAGGGTTAGGTTTCGGTTTAGGGTTAGGTTTAGGGTTAGGGTTAGTTTTAGTGTTCGGGTGAGTGTTAGGGTTAGGGTTAGAGTTAGGGTTCGGGTTCAAGTTAGGTTTAGGGTTAGGGTTATTGTTAGGGTTAGGGTTCAGTTAGGTTTGGGGTTAGAGTTAGGGTTAGGGTTCAGGTTCGGGTTAGGTTTAGGGTTAGTGTTCGGGTTCGGGTTCTGGTTAGGGTTAGGGTTACGGTTAGGGTTCGGGTTCGGGTTAGTTGTTAGGGTTTGTTCGGGTTAGTGTTAGCTTTAGGGTTAGGGTTACGTTTAGTGTTAGGGTGAGGGGTCGGGTTAGGGTTAGGGTTCTGGTTCTGGTTAAGGTTAGGATTAGGGTTAGGGTTAGAGTTAGGGTTAGGGTTCCTGTTAGGGTTACGGTTAGGATTAGGGTTCGGGATATTGTTAGCATTAGGCTGACGGTTAGGGTTAGGGTTAGGTTTAGAGTTCGGGATAGGGTTAGGTTTAGGGTTAGGTTTAGGTTTCCGGTTCGGGTTAGGTTTTGGGTTAGCGTTAGGTTTAGGGTTAGGGTTCGGGTCGGGTTCGGGTAAGAGTTAGGGTTAGGGGTAGTGTTAGGATTAGTGTTAGGGTTCGGGTTCGGGTTAGGTTTAGGGTTCAGGTTCGAGTTCGGGTTCGGGTTAGGGTTAGAGTTAGGGTTCGGGATCGGGTTAGGCTTTGGGCTAGAGTTAGGGTTAGGTTTAGGTTTCGGGTTAGGGTTAGGGTTCGGGTTAGGATTAGGTTTAAGTTTAGGGTTAGGGTTCAGGTTACTTGTCGGGTTCAGGTTCTTATTCGTTTTAGGGTTAGGGTTAGGGTTAATTTTAGGGTTAGGGTAAGGGTTAAATTTAGGGTTATGTTTAGTGTTCGAGATCAGGTTAGGGTGAGGGTTAGGGTTCGGATGAGGTTTAGGGTTAGGGTTCGGGTTCGGGTTCGGGTCAGGGTTAGGGTTCGGGTTTGGTTTATGGTTAGGGTTAGGGTTTGGGTTAGGGTTCAGGTTAGTGTTCGGGTACAGGTTCGGGTTCGCTTTAGGGTTAGGGTTAGGGTTAGGTTTAGCGTTTGGGTACTGGTTCAGGTTTGGTTTAGGTTTAAGATTAGGGTTAGGGTTAGGGTTTGGGTTAGGGTTATGTTTAGGGTTCGTGTTCTGTTTAGGTTAGGTTTAGGGTTACTTTTAAGATTAGGGTTTGGGTCGGGTTCAGGTAAGGGTTAGGGTTAGGGGTAGTGTTAGGGTTAGGTTTAGGGTTCAGGATAGGGTTAGGGTTCGGGTTAGGGTTACAGTTAGGTTTACGGTTCGGGTTAGTGTTAGTGTTAGGGTGAGGGTTAACATTAGGGTTAGGGTTAGTTTTAGGGTTAGGGTTAGGGTTAGGCTTCGTTTTTGGGTTAGACTTCGGGTTCAGGTTCAGGTTGGGTTTAGGGTTAGGGTTAGGGTTAGGGATAGGGTTAGGATTACGTTTCAGGTTACGGTTAGCGTTCAGGTTCGGGTTACGGTTAGAGTTAGGGTTAGGGTTAGGGTTAGGGTTAGGGTTAAGTTTATGTTTAGGGTCAGGGTTAGGGTTCGGGTTCGAGGTAGTTTTCGGGTTAGGGTTAGGGTTAGGGTTAGGATAGGGTTAGAGTTTGGGTTCGGGTTCGGTTTAGGGTTAGGATTAGGGTTAGGGTTAGGGTTCGGGTTAGGGTTAGTTTTAGGGTTAGTTTTTGATTTAGGGTTAGGATTCCGGATAGAATTAGGGTTCGGATTCCGGTTCAGGATAGTGTTAGGATTAGGGTTCATGTTCGGGTTAGGGCTAGGGTTAGGGTTGGGGTTCAGTTTAGGTTCTGTTTAGGTTTAGGTTTAGGTTTATGGTTAGGGTTAGGGTTCGGGTTTGGGTTAGGGTTTGGGTTAGGGTTAGGTTTCAGGTTCGGGTTCGAATTAGGGTTAGGGTTAGGTTTAGTTTTCGGATTCGGGTTTGGGTTAGGGTTAGGGTTCGGGTTCGGGTTAGTTTAGGTTTAGGGTGAGGGTTCATGTTCGTGGTCGTTTTAGGGTTAGGGTTAGTGTTAGCCTTAGGGTTATGGTTTGGGTTCGGGTTCGGGTCAGCATTAGGGTTCGTGTTAGGGTTAGGGTTATGGTTAGGGTTCAGTTTAGTTTTCAGGTTCAGGTTAGGGTTAGGTTTAGGGTTAGGGGTAGGGTTCAGGTTAGGTTTCGAATTCAGGTTAGGTTTAGGGTTAGTGTTAGGGTCAGGTTAGGGTTAGGGTTATGGTTAGGTTTAGGGTTAGGGTTCGGGTTCGGGTTCGGGTCAGTGTTAGGGTTCGGGTTACGGTTAGGCTTAGGGTTAGTGTTAGGGTTAGGTTTAGGGTTAGGGTTTGGTTTCAGTTTAGGTTTCGTGTTCAGGTTAGGGTTCGGTTTAGTGTTTAGGGTTAGGGTTAGGGTTAGGGTTCGGGTTGAAGTTAGGGTTAGTGTTCGGGTTAGGATTAGGTTTAGGTTTGGGGTTAGGGAAAGGGTTTGGGTTCAGGTTTGTGTTCGTTTTAGGGTTAGGGTTAGGTTAGTTTTATGGTTAGGGTATTGGTTAGGCTTAGGGTTTGGGTTCGGTTCGGGTTAGCGTTAGAGTTAGGGTTCGGGTTAGGGTTAGGGTTAGGGTTCGGGTTACGGTTTCGTTTAGGGTTATGGTTTGGGTTCGGTTCGGGGTTAGGGTTAGAGTTAGGGTTCGGGTTAGGGTTAGGATTCGGGTTAGTGTTAGGGTTAGTGTTAGGGTTAGGGATAGGGTTCTGGTTAAGGTTAGGGGATAGGTTTAGGTTTTGTATTAGGGTTAGGGTTAGGGTTAGGGTAGTTTTCGGGAAAGGGTTAGAGTTATGGTTAGGTTTAGGATTAGGTTTAGGGTTCGATTCGGTTTAGGGTTAGGGTTATGGTAAGGGTTAGTGTTAGGGTTAGGTTCGGGTTATGTATAGGGTTCGGGTTAGGGTTAGGGTTCGGGTTATGATTAGGGTTAGGGGTTATGGTTCGGGTCAGGTTCGTGTAAGGGTTAGGGTTATGGTTAGGGTTTGGTTTCGGTTTAGGGTTAGGGTTACTGTTATGGTTCGGATTAGGATTAGCGTTAGGGTTAGGGGTAGGGTTAAGTTAAGGGTTCTGGTTATGGTTAGGTTTAGCGTTTGGGTTAGGGTTCGGGTTAGTTTTAGGGTTAGGATTAGGGTTAGGTTTAGGGTTCGGGGTACGGTTAGGGTTGGGGTTAGGTTTAGTTTTTGGGTTCGGGTTAGGGTTCGTGTTCGGTTTAGGATTCGGTTTAGGGTTAGGTTTAGGGTTAATTTTAGTGTTCGGTTTCAGGTTCGGGTTAGGTTTAATGTTAGGGTTAAGGTTAGGTTTAGGGTTAGGGTTTGGGTTAGGTTTAGGGTTAGGGTTTGGGTTACGGATAGGTTTAGGGTCAGGGTTTGGATTAGGGATAGGGATTAGGTTAGGGTTCTGGTTACTGTTAGGGTTAGTGTTAGGGATAGATTTCGGGTTCGGGTTAGGGTTAGGTTTCAAGTTCAGGTTAGGGTTCGGGCTCAGGTTCAGGTTGGGTTTATGGTTAGGTTAGTGTTAAGGTAGGGTTAGGATTACCGTTCGGGTTAGGGTTAGGGTTCGGGTTCGGGTTAGTGTTAGGGTTATGGTTAGGGTTAGGGTTAGTGTTAGGTTTCAGTTTATTTTTAGGGTCAGGTTTAGGGTTCGGGATAGGGTTAGGGTTAGGGTTAGGCTAGGGATAGGGTTCGGGTTTGGTTTCGGTTTAGGGTTAGGCTTAGGGTTAGGGTTAGGTTCGGAATAGGGTTCAGGTTAGGTTTCGGGTTAGGGTTAGGGTTAGGGTTAGTTTTAGAGTTAGGGTTAGGATTCGGGTTAGAATTAGGGTTCGGGAAAGGGTTCGGGAAAGGGTTAGGGTTAGGGTTCGGGTTTGGGTTAGGGTTCATGTTAGGGTTAGGGTTCTGTTTAGGGTTCTGGTTACGTTTAGTTTTATGGTTAGGGTTAGGGTTTGACTTCGGGTTAGGGTTTGGTTTAGGGTTAGGGTTCGGGTTCGGGTTCGGGTTAGGGTTAAGGTTTAGTTTAAGGTTAGTTTTAGGGTTATGGTTAGGGTTCAGGTTAGGGTTCGGGTTCAGGTTCGTGTTCGTTTTAGGGTTAGGGTTAGGGTTAGGGTTATGCTTCGGGTTGAAGTTAGGGTTAGTGTTCGGGTTAGGGTTAGGGTTATGGTTAGGGTTAGGGTTCGGGTTAAGGTTCGGGATCGGTTTAGGTTTAGGGTTAGTTTAAGGGTTAGGGTTTGGGTTAGGGTTATGGTTAGGGTTCCAGTTCGGGTTAGGGTTAGGTTTCAGGTTAGGGTTAGCGTTAGTGTTAGGGTTATGGATAGGGTTCTGGTTAGGTTTGGTTTAGGATTAGGGTTCGGATTAGGGTTTGGGTTAGGGTTAGGTTTCGGGTTAGGTTTTGGGTTCGGGTCGGGTTCGGGTAAGGGTAAGTGTTAGGGGTAGTGTTAGGGTTAGGTTTAGGGGTAGTGTTAGGGTTAGGGTTAGGGTTCGGGTTATGATTAGGGTTAAAGTTATGGTTCGGGTCGGGTTTGGGTAAGGGTTAGGGTTAGGCTTAGGGTTAGGGTTCGGATTAGGATTAGGGTTAGGGTTAGGTGTAGTGTTAGGGTAAGAGTTCTGTTTAGGGTTAGGTTTAGGTTAGGTTTACGGTTCGGGATAGGTTATGGGTAAGGGTTAGGGTTAGGGCTCAGATTATGGTTCAGTTTCAGGTTCGGGTTCGGTTTAGGGTTAGGGTTAGTGTTAGGTTTAGGGTCAGGGTTAGGGTTCGGGTTAGAGATAGGGTTAGGGTTCGGGTTCGGGTAAGGTTAGGGTTAGGGTAAGGAGTTAGGGTGAGGGTTAGGGTTACAGTTCGGTTAGGGTTAGGGTTAGGTGTAGTGTTAGGGTAAGGGTTCGGGTTAGGGTTAGGTTTAGGGTTAGGGTTAGGGTTCGGGATAGGTTTTGGGTAAGGGTTAGGGTTAGTGCTCAGGTTATGGTTCGGGTTCCGTTTAGGGTTAGGGTTAGTGTTAGGTTTAGGGTTAGGGTTAGGGTCGGTTTAGAGTTAGGGTTAGGTTTCGGGTTCGGGTAAGGTTAGGGTTAGTGTAAGGGTTAGGGTGAGGGTTAGGGTTAGGGTTCGGTTAGGGTTAGGGTTAGGGTTCGGGTTAGGGATAGGGTTAGGGTAAGTGTTAGTTTTCAGGTTCGGGTTAGGGTTAGGATTGCGGTTAGGTTTCGGGGTCGGGTTAGTGTTAGGGTTGGCTTCGCGTTCGGGTTAGGGTTAGGGTAACGGTTAGGGTAACGGTTAGGGTTAGGGTTAGGTTTAGGGTTAGGATTTGGGTTCGGGTTAGGGTTACGGTTAAGGTTTGGGTTAGGGTTAGTGGTAGCATTAGGGTGTAGGTTAGGGTTAGGGTTAGGATTAGGGTTAGGTTTAGTGTTAGGTTAGGGTTCGGGTTCGGGTTAGGTTTTGGGTTAGGGTTAGTTTTAGGGTTACGCTTCGGATTGGGTTCAGTTAAGAGTTATGTTTAGGGGTAGTGTTAGGGTTAGGGTTAGGGTTCGGGATCGGGTTAGGATTACGGGTAGGGTTCGGGTTAGGGTTTGGGTTAGAATTAGGGTTAGGGTTTGGTTTAGGGTTAGGGTTAGGGTTAGGGTTAGGGTTAGTGTTAGTTTAGGGTTCGGGTTAGGGTTAGGTTTAGTCTTAGGTTTAGGATTAGGGTTAGGGTTCGTTCGGGTTAGGGTTAGGGTTAGGGTAAGGGTTAGATTTAGGGTGAGGGTTTGGGTTAGGGTTAGGGTAAGGGTTCGGGTTAGGGTTAGCTTAGGGTAAAGGTTAGGGTTAGGGTTAGGGTTTGGGTTAGGGTTAGGGTTCGGTTTAGGGTTAGGGTTCGGGTTCTGATTAGGGTTAGGGTTATGGTTCGGGTCGGGTTCGGGTTAGGGTCGGTTTAGGGTTAGGGTTAGTGTTAGGGTTAGGTTTAGGATTAGGGTTCGGGTGATGGTTAGGTTTAGGGTTCGGGTTAGGGTTAGATTTAGGGTTAGGGTAAGGGTTAGGGCTAGGGTTAGGGTTAGGGTTCAGGTTATGGTTAGGTTCAGTGTTAGGGTCCGGGTTCGGGTTAGGGTTAGGTTCAGGGTTCGGGTTCGCATTAGGGTTAGGGTTAGGCTTCTGGTTAGGGTTAGGGTTAGGTTTAGGGTTAGATTTCGTGTTCGTCTTAGGGTTAGGGTTCGGGTTCGGGTTAGGTTTCGGGTTCAGTTTCAGGTTAGGTTTAGGGTTCGGGTTCGTGTTAGGGTTAGTGTTAGGGTTAGGGTTACGGTTAGGGTTAGGGTTAGTGTAAGGGTTAGGGTTCAGGTTAGTGTTCGGGTTCAGGTTTCGTGTTCGTTTTAGGGTTAGGGTTAGTGTTGGGATTAGGGTTTGGGTTAGGTTTATGGTTAGTGTTCGAGTTCGGGTAAGGGTTAGGGTTCGGGTTAGGGGTGAGGGTTAGGGTTCGGGTTAGGTTTTTGGTTAGGGTTAGGTTTAGGGTAGGGTTCGGGTTCGGAATCGGGTCAGGGTAGGGTTCGGGTTAGGGTTAGGGTTAGGTTAGGGTTCAGTTTAGTGTTAGGGTTCAGGTTCGGGCTTGGTTTAGGGATAGGGTTAGGGTTAGTGTTTGCGTTGAAGTTAGGGTTACTGTTCGGGTTCGGGTTAGGGTTCGGGTTAGGGTTAAGGTTCGGGTTCAGGTTCGGGTTCTGTTTAGGTTTAGTGTTAGGGTTAGGGTTAGGGTTTGGGTTAGGGTTATGGTTAGGGTTCAAGTTCGGTTTAGGATTAGGGTTCGGGTTAGTGTTAGGGTTAGTGTTAGGGTTAGAGATAGTGTTCTGGTTAGGGTTATATTTATGGTTAGGGTTCGGATTAGGGTTAGGGTTAGGGTTAGGGTTCGGGTTAGGGTTAGGGTTAGGTTTAGGATTAAGGTTAGTGTTCGGTTCGGGTTAGGGTTAGGGTTAGGGAAGGGTTAGGGTTAGGGTTAGGGTTCGGGTTAGCTTTAGGGTTCTGTTTCGGGTTATGGTTTGGTTAGGGATAGGTTTAGGTTTAGGGTTAGGGTTCGGGTTCAGGTTAGGGTTCGGGTTCTGGTTATGATTAGGTTTAGGGGTATGGTGCGGGTCGGGTTCAAATAATGGTTAGGGTTAGGGTTAGGGTTCGGGTTCGGGTTAGGTTTAGGTTTAGGGTTATGTTTCGGATTAGGATTAGGGTTAGGGTTAGGGGTAGGGTTAGGGTAAGTGTTCTGGTTATGGTTAGGTTAGATGCTATAGTATGGATATTATATTAAAATTAAATGTCAAAGAGTACCTATAATATTAGTTTTAAAATCTGTAATGCTGATAATATGTTAATCATAAATGTCACAAGCAGCTATAATATTAGTATAGGATGCTCTAGCATCAATATTTTATTAAAATTAAATGTCACTGGAAAGCTATTATATTGGTTTTAAATCTAAAATAATGTTATTAATTATAAATTTCACAGTACAATTATTATATTAGCTTTGAATACTATAGTATGGCTCTCATATTCATATCAAAGCTCAAAGTGCTGCTGAACACAAAATTAGTTAGGCAGTCAGTAAAGATAGGTAGATTGAGTCAGATCAGAATCAAGGAGGCCAATTACAGTTAGTCCCAGATGTTGGAGAGGGATTAAAATGCTAATGCCTTCAGAGCCCTTCCTCTACCCTGATCAAGATAATCTGCCCCTGCTCCAAACTGTTGCTAAGGTAACCTGCCCAGGAATTGTCCTTCCCTAGAGGGAGCTGTAAAATTGGTAGTTAATTCACCCTGGGCCCCCTTCCTGCCCAAATGCTCCACTTTGGCCCCTCCACCCCATCTGCTTCTCACCTTTTGGCCATCCCACTGAGCATCTCCTGGGCCTAGTCGTGTATGCAAGAAGGAAAGAGATAAAAGGAAGACAGAAAAAAACAAAAGAAGCCTAAGACATATAAAAAGGCTCTTGGTGATAGAGAGGTGGGAGGGAAAGGGAGGGAGAAGGGGAATTGCATGAAGATGGAAGGAGACCCTCATCATTACAGGTGAGGAAAAAGAAAAAAAAAAGAATTGTGTCACATTAGATTGGGTAGAGAGAAGTGATGGGAGGGGAGGGGGGAAGAAAGTGTAGCAGAATAAAATAGACATTAGTATTGCTGTATGTATATATTTGACTGCATGACCAATGGGATTCTGCAACCTGTACACTCAGAACAATGAGAAATTATACCCCATCTAATTCAAATGTATGATATGTCAAGATCATTATATTGTCATGTGTAACTAATTAAAACAAATTTAAATAAAATAAAATATAATAAAAGACTCTTGGAATTCCAGGATACCAGCTATGGCCCCTTTCTCCCTCCAAGGAGAAGTCTATTACCCCTTTTAAATAAATCCTGTTTTATATGCTTGCTTTGGTGTGCTTCTCTAATGTTATATGTCAACATGTTAAGAAGCAGAACGTGTTACTGGTATTACAGCCATTTGATCAGTTTTAGATGTTCTAATATAGGTACCATATTAGTATTAAAAGCCAAAGGTAAAAATTATGCCACTTTTAGTTCCTTGAGTATGAATACCACATTAGTATTAAAGTAAACAGGGCAGTTAATATATTAATTTTAGATAAGATTATAGGAATATCATATTAGTTATTAGCCATAAGCAGATATATTAGTTTAAAGTGCAATAGTATGGATATAATGTTCATATTAAATGCCACAGGGCATCTATTTATCTGTTTTAGATGCTATAATATGGACAATAAATAAATATGAAAATTGACAGGAAATTATTATATTGGTCATAGAAATATATACAGGTCATAGAAAGAATGGTATATTAATATTAAAAGTCACACTACATCTATTGCATTGGTTTTAGAGGCTATAATATGCATATCATATTAGTATTAAACACTACAGGGCAGCTATTATATTAGTTTTAGATGCTATAGTATGTATATCACATTAGTATTCAGGGCCACAGTACAGCTATTACATTAATTTTAGTATACTATAGTTTAGATATCTTATCTGTGTTAAGGCCACAGAGCAGCTATTATGCCAGTTTTAAAAGGATTTAGTATAGATATTACACTTACATTATAGATCTTAATGCAGCTATTATATTAGTTTATAATGCCAAAACACAAATATAATATTAATATCAAAGTCCATAGAATAGTTTTGAAATTAGTTTCAAGTGATATACAATGGATATTATATTAAAACTAAAGGCCAAAGGGCAGATAAAATATTAGTATATGATTCTGTGGTATACATGTTATAACATCTATTAGTATTAAGGACCAAAGTTTACCCATTATATTAGTTTAAGATGTTATTTTATTAACATTACATTAACTCAAAGGCCAGATGTCAGCTATCATATTAGTTTTTATGCTATTCTATGGACATAATATAAATATGAGAGGCCACATGTCAGCTATTACATTAGTTTGAGATAGCAAAGTATGAATATTACATCGATGTTACAGGCCAAAGGGCAGTTATTTTATCAGTTTTAGGTACTAATATGTGAATAGTACACTAGTGTTAAAGGCTACAGAATATATATCATATTAGCTTAGGATGCTATAATATGGATATTAATTAATATAAAAGGTCACAAGGCAGCTGTTATAGTTATTTTAGATGCTATATTATGAATATTATAGTACTATAAAGACCACAACTTGGATATTTTATTAGTATTAGATGTGAGATATATATTAGCTTTAGATAAATTGTATGGATATTATATTAGTGCTGAAAGCCATAGGGAAGCTATTACTTTAGGATGCTAGAGCATGAATATTTCCATATTAAAGGACATATACCAGATATTATATTAGTTATAGATGTTATAGTGTGGAAATCATTTGGTTTTAGAGACACACAAGGCAGCAGTTATAATAATGTTAGTGTCTGTAGCTTCTATATGATATCAGTTTTAAAGACCAGATATTTTATCAATTTTAGGTATTGCATTAATGTAAAAGCACAAGGCAACTATTGTTTTAGTTTGAGATTCTATAGGATGGATATTATGTTAGTAACAAAAGACATATGGAAGCTAACTAATGAGTTTTAGAGACTCGGTAGGGACATCATTTTAATATTAAAGGCCACAGAGCAACTATTACATCAGGTTTAGATGCTAAAATATGGATCTCATATTAGTATTAAAGACCTCAGGATAGCTATATCATTTTTGATGCTATAATGTGAAAAATCATGTTAATATTAAAAGATACACCATAGCTATTATATCAATTTTATATGCTGCTTTGGATATTATATGAATATAAAAGGCTACAATGCAGCTGTCCCTTTAGTTTTAGATGCTACAGGGTTGATATTATATTAGTTACAAAAGACATAGGAAAGTTAAGCAAGTTTTAGAGGACTCAGTAAGGGATATCCTATTGATATTAAATGCCACAGGGCAGCTATTATAATAGTTTTAGTTACTGTAACATGAACTTACATTAATATAATAATGAAGGCCACAGGACAGATATTATATGATTTTAAGATGGCATAGTATAGGGCTTGGGTTGTGGCTCAGAGGTAGAACAATTGCCTATCATGCATGAGGCACTGGGTTTTATCCTCAACACCACATAAAAATAAAATAAAAACATTATGTCCAACTATAACTAATTTTCTTAAAAAAAGATGGCATAGTATAAATGCTATTTTAATATTAAAGGACAAAGGGAAGCTATTATATTAGTATCAAATGCTATAATATGAATATCACATTACTATTTAAGATCAATGACGTATTACATTAGTTTAAGATGCTTTAGAGTGACTATTATGTTAGAGTAAAGACCATGGGTTACATTTTATGTTAGTTTTAGATTCTAGCATAAATATTGTATTAATGTTAAAGGTCCAGAGTATCTATTACATCAATTTAAGATGAAATAATATGAATACTACATTATTACTAATTACCAGAGGGCAGCTATTATATTAGCTTCAGATGCTATAGTATGGATATCATTTTACTAAAAAAGCCTACAGGGCAATTATTACATTTTGGATGATATAGCATGGATATTTTACTATTAGTAACAGCTAGAAAAAAACATTATATTAATATTAGATGCTGCCTTATGAATTTCATAATAGCATTAAAGACTCACAGCAGCTATTATATGAGTTTTAGATGCTATAGTACAAATATTATATCATATTAAAGGCAAAGCACAGCTATTATATTTATTTCAAATAGTATATTATGAATATTTGTATCAAAGTCTACATGGTAACTATCATATTTGTTTTAGATGCGATATTTTGTATATTATCTTAGTGGTAAAGTCCAGTAAAGGCAGACATTATGTTAGTTTTATTTACTGCACTATGCATACCATTAGTTTTGAAGGCCACAGAGAAGATATTGCATCACTTTCAGATGCTATTATATGGATATAAGTATTAAAGTCCATAAGAAAGCCATTATATTAGTTTTTGGCTCTATATTATGAATATTATATTGATATGAAGGCCAAAGGATAGTTGTTACTTTAGATGCTATCATGTAGATATTATTTTAGTATTAAAGGACACAGAGCAGCTATTATATATTCAAAACTGAGTACGATATGTTTATTATATTAATATTAAAGAACCCAGACAGCTATTATATTAGGTTTAGATGCTATACTATGGATAGTATATTATATTAAAGGCCATAAGATATCTAGTATACTAGTGTCAGATCATATGTGATTATTACTAAGGGCACAGGACATGTATTAATATAACATCAGTATTATATTAATTATTATGATATTAATATTTAAGGTCACAAGGCACGTATTATATTAGTTAGAGATGGTGCCATATAATTATTACATTGATATTAAGAAATGCAGGGCATCTACTATTAGCTTGAGAAGTGATAGAATAGATATACTATTATAAAAAAAATTATAGCCAGCAATTATATTAGTACAGAATTCTATAGTGTAGATAGTACACCAATATTAATGGTACAGGACAGCTATTTTATCAGTTTTAGAGTCTATAATATGGATATCACAGTAGTGATATATATGGATATTACTTTAATGTTAAAGGACACAGGGAATATATATTAGGTTATTATTATTAAGTTAGATTACATAAGACAGTATATATTCATTGGTATTAAAAGCCACAGGAGAGCTATTCTGTAAGACTGAGAGGCTATAGTATGAATATCATATTACTGTAAAAGACTACAAGGCGCTATTACTTTAGTATCAGATGTTATAGTTTGGATATCATATAAATATACAGGTCACATGGCAACTATTATATAAATTTTAAATTCTATATTATTGATACTATAGTATTTTTTAAAAGCACATGGCAGTTATTATATTTTAGATATTATATGTTGGATATCACTAGTATGAAAGATTACAAGAAAGTTAATATATTAGTATATGATGCTGTAGCATGGATATCACATCAACATTAAAGGCCGCAGGGCAGCTATTATATTTATTTAAGTGCTGTATTAGTGATAGTTTATTAATATTAAAGTTCACAAATCAGCCATTATATTAGAATCAGATGCTACAGTATAGTCATCGCATTAATAATAATGTCACATGGTAGGTACTATATTTGTTTAATATGCTATAGTATTGATATTACATTGATAATGAAGGCAATAGAGCAGCTATTATATTAGCTTTACACACAATAGTATGCACATGATATTAGCACTAAAAGCCACAGGGCAGTTATTATACTAGTTTTAGAGGCTGTGCTATGGATATATTTAGAATATTATAGGCCAAAATACAGTTATTCTATTATGTTTAGAATGCATATTATAATAACACTAAAGGCCATAGAAGAGCTCTTAGTACAGATATTACATTGTTATTAAAGACCACAGGAGAGTCCCTTTGTTATATATATATATATATATATATATATATATATATATATATATATATATATATATATCAAAGCACAGCTATTATATTTACTTCAAATAGTGTATTATTAATATTAGTATCAAAGTCTACATGGGAACTACATGTTTTAGATGCTATAGTATAGATATTACATTGTTATTAAAGACCACAGGAGAGTCATATATAAATAAAAATATATATAAATATATATATATATATGGATGTCTTTAGATAAGGGGAATTAGTCATATTTTATTAATTTTATTACTTTTAGATGCTATAGTACTAATATCCTTTTATTATTCAATGTCACAGGGCAACTATTACAATAGTTTTAGACTGTATAATATGGAGATCATATTAGCATTAAAGGTCATAGGGCAGAAATTTTATTAGTTTTAGAAGCTATAATATGAACGATATAGTATGGGTATCATATTATTATTAAAGGCCACAGGGTAGCTATTATATTAGTGGTGGACTGTATAGAATAGAGATCATGTTAGTATTGAAGGCCATAGGACAGCACTTATATTAGTTTTAGAATCTATAATAGGATAATATATTAATTATAATCACCACAGATGTTATGATTTGGATGTGAGGTGTCTCCCAGAGTTCATGTGTGAGACAATGCAAGAAGGTTCAGAGAAGAAATTATGGGGCTTTAAGAGCCTTAACTCAATCAGTAAATCAATCTCCTGATTGGATTAATTGAGTGGTGACTGGAGGCAAGTGGGGTGTGACTGGAGGAGACGGGCATTTGGGGTAAGCCTTTGACATATATATTTGTATCCAGCAAGTGGAGATCTATTGAGCTAGTAAGCTAGCTAGATATCTCCTTACTGATCATCATGAGAGCTGCTTCCCTCTACCACACTCTTTCACCATGATATACTGTTTCACCTTGAGCTCCAAGGAATGGAACCCACAATAGATTGAGACCTCTGAAACCATGAGCCCTCAATTCACCTTCCTTCCTCTATAACTTTGCTGGTTGGGTCTTTTAGTCAGAGCAGTGAAGAATCTGAATAAAATAAATTAGTACCATGAAGAGGAGTCACTGCTGTGACTAACCTCACCATATGGTTCAGAAGCTTTTGGAGCTCTTTTGAAATTGGTGCAAGAAATTTTGAGATGCTCAACAGTGCAAGCTGCAAATGGTTTAAACTATTGTAAGCAGAACTTAGTGGCCAATTGTTGTGGGAGCTCAGAATACCAGAATGCCAATGGGACCAAGAACAGTGAAGACAGGGCTTGAGAGGGCTCAGAGGAGGATACTATTGGTAAGTGGGCTAGAGGCCATTAATGTTATGTTCTGGCTGAGAAGTTCTCTGTATTTTGCTTATGTCCCGAGACTTTCTGTGAGGCTAATTTTAAAAGTGATACCCATCTTAACCTGGCAGAAGAAATATCTAGGCAGCACAGAATTCAGGAAGTGGCATGGGTATTGTTGGTGGCTTTTAGCCAAGTTTATTTTGACATACAGAAGCAGAAAGAAGAACAAATTTGAAAAACATGAACTTGAAAGATGGGAATAAAACTGGGACCAAGGAAGTTGCAGTTTTGAAAGACTTTACCATTACTAATGAAATGCTAAAGACTTTGCCCACAGACAATAAAAAAGATGGCTTGAGGGCATCTCAGGAGCTAGCAAGACCACACCCAACTCAGACCCAAGGGAGTAAAAGTGAAAATTCTCTTGGAGACCAATATGGAAACCTTCTTCTTCTTTTTTTTTTAAAGAGAGAGGGAGAGAGAGAGAATTTTAATATTTATTTTTTTTTAGTTTTCGGCAGACACAACATCTTTGTTTGTATGTGGTGCTGAGGATGGAACAAGGGCCGCAGGCCACGCGAGCACACTACTGCTTGAGCCACATCCTCATCCCTGAGGAATCCTTCTTGCACAAGGGGGCCTAGAAAGTTTTTTCAACATGCTTCCACCAGACACTCTGAGGCTGTTGCATCCAAGGTTCCTGAAGGCTTTACCACTTATTGCTTTGAATGGCAATAGACATTGGCACCAACCACGTGGTGCTAGTTCTGCAGGAATGCAGGATGCTGGAATGAGGGGGTCATAGAAATTTCCACCAAGATTTCAAAGGAAGGCCTGGAAGACCAGGCAAAGTGCAGCAGGGTTGGAGTTCATGCAGGCAGCCCCTGAGAGGGCCAAGTGTGGAGGTGTGAGACCCCCAAGATTAAGAAATGCCAGTAATGTGGGACACCATCCTAAGAAAGCTGCAGGAATCCAGCAGAGAGGAGCCAACAGAAAGCCACTTGGCTACAAACCACAAGGCCACAGGGGCAGATCTACACAAGCCCTTTGGAGAGAACATCATGATGCTATGAGCTCCAGATGCCAATCACAGAACTACAGAACTTGTTTTCCCAGCTGGATTTCAATCTTTGTTCTTATCCCTTTTTTCTATGCCCCTATTTTTCTGAATGGAAATGTTTGCTCTGTACCATTATACATTGGATACTTGTAAATTGCTTTTAATTTTATGGGAACTCAAAATGCAATATTGCCTTAACTTTGGACTTGAACTTTGAGCAATATTGGAACTGTTGAAACTATGGGGACTCTTAGAAATGAATCATGTATTCATGTATAAAACAATGCAAGAAGTTTCAGAGATTGGGTTGTAATAGTCTTAACACAATTAGTAAATTAATCACCTGATGGGATTGATTGAGTGGTAACTGAAGGCCAGTGAGTTGTGGCTGGAGAACTTTGGCATTGGAAACATGTCTTTGGGGATATATTTGTATCTGGCAAGTGGAGATCTCTTTCTCTGTCTCTGATTTCTGATCATCATGAGAGCTGCTTTCCTCCACCACTCTCTTCGACCATGATGTCCCGCCTCATCATGAAAGACAAGGAATGGATACAGCTGTCTGTGGACTGAGAACTCTGAAACTGTGAGCCTCCAAATGAACCTTTCCTCTTCTACAATTGTGCTTTTGGTTACAGCAATGAAAAAAGATGACTAAAACAAGAGGGCTCCATTTTGTTAGTCTTGGATATGACATGTAGAAGTCATATTAGTATCAAAGGCCACAGGGCAGCCATTATAGAAGTTTATATGTCACAGTTTGTATATTCTATTAATATTAAAAGCTACATGGCAGATATTATGTAAATTTTAGAGGCCAAAAGTATGGATATTATGTTGATATTAAAGGCCACAGGCAGCTATTAGTTTTTTTATTCTATACTATGTATATCACATTAGTATTAAAAGTAGCCATTATATTAGTTTTTAAGCCGCAGTATGAATATTATATTAACATTAAAGCCATGTGGCAGCTATTATATTAGTTTCAGAGCAAAAGTATGGGTATTATGTTAATATTAAAGGTCTCAGGTCAATTGTTATATTAGTTTTAGAGATTAAAGAATGGCTTTAATATTGAAGTCCACAGTAGAGCTATTATATTAATTTTCAATGCTATAGTGTGGATAAAATATTAGTACTAAAGGCCACAGGGAAGATATAAAATTAGTTTAGGTGCAATAGTATGGATATTCCTGTAACATAAAAAGTGACAGAGAAGCTATTGTATAAATTGTAGAAAGTATAGTATAGACATTATAATAATATTAAATATTAAAGGCTAGAGGGCATCAAATCTATTAGTAACAGATTCTACACTATGGACATCAGATTAGTCTTTAGCACCACTGCATTGCTATTTTATTAGTTTTATGTGCTACATGTGGAAAACATGTTAGTATTAAGGCAATAAGACAAGTATTATATTGGTATTACATGCTTCACTATGGATATCAAATTAATAATAAGGCCACAAATCAGCTACTACATTCATTTTAGATGCTATGTATGGATATTATATTAGAGTTAAAAGACACAGTGCAGCTATGATATCAGGTTTTGATACTGTGCTATGGATATAGTAACAAGGCACAAGACAGAATTACATTAGTTGTATATGCTCTAGTATGGATATTATATTACTATTAAAGGCCATTGGACAAATATTATGTCAGATTTAGATGATACAGTATACATATTAGTTTTTGATGCTATAATACCTATTTATGATACTAACATCCTATTAGCTTTAAAAGCCACAGTACAGATATTATATTAATTTTAGATACTAAATAAAAATGTTACATGAATATTAATATATTAGTATCAGATGCTACACTATGAATAGCACAAATAAAAGAAAAAGTGTAGCTATCATTTAGTTTTAGATATTCTAGCAGGATATCAAAGTAATATTAAAGGACACAGGATTAATTATTATATTAGCTTTAGATACTATGTAATAAATATTATATTAGTATTACTTGCCACAGGTCAAATATTATATTCATTTCAGATGCCATGGTATTAATATCAAATTCATGCCAAGGCCTCAGTGCAGCTATTGCATTAGTTGTAGATTCTATTTTATGGGCATCATATTAGCATGAAAGCAACATTGAGGCAATTACATTGGTTCTGAAGGTCACACTGTGGATATCATATTAATGTTAAAGGCCATAGAAAGTGTATTTGGATATTATGTTAATAATAAAGGAAAGAGGTCAGTGATTTAATTCGTTTTAGTTGCTATAGTATCTACATCATATTAACATGAAAGTTCACAGGGCAGCTATAATGTCAGTATTAGACACTCTACTAAAGATGCTGTATTAATGTTTAAAGCCACAGGGGACTAGTATATAAATTTTAATGCTATTGTATAGATATCATGTTGATATTAAAGATCATAGGGCAGCTATCATATTAGTATTAGATACTATAGTATAGATATTATATTAAAATTAAAGGTCACAGGGCACTTGTTACATATACTTTAAAATCTATAATACCTGTATTATATAAATTGTAAATTTCATAGGAAAACTATGATATTAGTTGTGGATACTATGGTATGAATATCATGTTAGTACCAAAGGCCATGAGACAGCCATTATATTAGATAATAGGCCACAGTGTATGTATTATATTAATATTAAAGGCCACATGGCTGCTACTATGTTAGTTTTGTAGGCCAAATGATGCATATTATATTAATATTAAATGCTACAGGGCAGTTGTTATTTTAGTTTTATGGCTAAAGTAGGGATATCATATTCATATTAGGGTTAGATGGCAACAGGCCATTTTTATATTGGTTTTAGAAGCTGTAATATGGATATCATATTAATATTAAATACCAAAGAACAAACAATATATTAGCTATAGAAGCTATAATATAGATAACATAATAGTCTTTAAGGCTACAGGGCAGATATTTTATTAGTTTCAGCTGCCACAGTGTTGATACTGTATTAGTATTGAAGGCAACTGAACAGCCATTATATTCATGCTAGTGCCACACTATCTATATCATATTAGTATAAAAGGCCACAGCAGAGCACTTACATCAATTTTATATGCTACAATATGAATATCATGTTAGTATTAAATGCCACAGGGCAGCTATTATATTAAATTTTGATGCTACAATTATAGATGTATTAGTAATGAAGGCCACAGAGCACCTATTATATCAGTTTTAGATGCTAGGTTTAGATACTGGATTAGTATTAAAAGGACACCAGGCAGCTATTATTTCAGTTTTAGAGGCCACCATATGGATATCATGTTAATATTAAACCCACAGCAAATCTATCAGTTTTTGATATTCTTATATGGATACCATATCAGCATTAAATGCCACAGGCAGCTATCACATGAGTTTTATATGCTATAATATGAATATCATGAGTACTAAAGGCCATAAGGCAGCTGTTCTTTCAGTTTTAGATGCTATAGTATTAATACCTTATTATTATAGGCCACAGGGCAGCTATTATATTAGTTTTGTATGCTACATTAGTATTAAAGGTCACATAGCAGATATTACATAAGATTTAGTTGCTATTTTATGGATGCCATATTAGTACTAAGAGCACAGGACAGGGAGTATATTAGTTTTAAGATTCTGTAGTAGGAATGCTACATTGATATTGAAGGCCAGAAGAGATCTATTATATTTGTGTATGGATATAATATTAATATAGAAGGCCACAGGCAAGTTATTCTATTGTTAGAAGAAGTCACAATATGTATGTATGTATATTAATATATTAATAATATTAAAGGCCACAAGAAAGCTATCTTATTAGTTTAAGATATTATATTATAGAGGCTGGGTTTGCAGCTCAGTGGTAGAGCACTTACCTAGCACATGTGCAGCACTGGGTTTGATCGTCAGCACCACATAAATATAAAAAAATAAAACAAAGGTCTTGTGTTCATCTACAACTAAGAAAAATATTTTAAAATTTAAAAGATGTTATAGTATGGATTTCCGTTAATAATAAGGGCCACAGTGCAGATATTATATAAGTATCAGTTGTAGTAGTATGGACATTACATTAATATTAATCGTCACAGGCAGGTATTATATTCATATTTGATGGTTTACTTTGCATATTACATTAGTATGCAAAACCAACGGGCAATTATTGTATCAGTTTGAGACACTATAGCATGCTCAATTATACTAATATTAAAGGCCCCAGGGTAGATATTATATTAGGTACAGATACAGTTGTATTGAATAGATATAGTATATATAGTATATATAATATATATACTATATATATTGCATTTATAATATTATTGCATTAATATTAATGGCCACCAGGCAGGTTTTATATGAATTTTATATGCTATAGTATAAATATCAATTAATAATGAAGCCACTGGGTACTTATTATATTAGTATTTGAATCACTAATATAGAATGTCATATTAATATTAAAAGCCACAGGACATATATTAGTTTAGGATCCTATTTAGTTTAAAATGTTCAATTAATACTAAAGTTCACAGACCATCTATTATATTAATTTAAGATGCTATATTAAGGATATTACTTTAGTATTGAAAACTCAGGGTAACTATATTATAGCTTGAGCTCAATAATGAATATCATTTACCACAAAAAAACTACATGGACTATTATATTAGTTTTCAAAGTTATGACAAGGATTTATATTAACATTTAGGCCACAGGGCAGCTATTAATTTTGCATGCTATAGTATGGATATTATTGTGTATTAAAGACATAGAACAGCTATTAAATTAGTTTTACATGCTATAGAATTGATATTACATCGAATTTAAAGGCCACAGAGCAGCTATTATATTTATTTTAGATGCTATTATATAAATATTATATTATTTTAAGGGCATCTAAATATGAGTATGGGTATCATATTAGGATCAAAAGCCATAGAGAAACTATAATATTAGTTTTAAATGCTATAATATGAATATTATATTAGAATTAAAGGGCTCAGGGCAGCTATTTTATCACTCTAAGATGATAAGAGTATGGTATTACATTAATATTAAATACCCCAGTACTACTTGTATTATTTTTATATGACACAATATGGATAACATTCTAGTATTAGATTTCACAAGGGATTTATCGTATTATTTTAGATGCTATGTGTGGGTACCATATAAGCACTAAAGGCCATAGTGAGCAATTATATTTGCTTTATTTTATTTTAAGATAGAGAGACAGATAGAATTTTTCAATATTTATTTTTTAGTTCTCAGCAGACACAACATCTTTATTTTATTTTATGTGGTGCTGAGGATTGAACCCAGTGCCCCGCGCATGCCAGGCAAGCACGTTACTGCTTGAGCCACATCCCCGACCCATTAGCTTTATGTTTTATATTATGAATAACATGTGAATACTAAATGCCGCAGGACAGCTTTTATGTTAGTTTTAGATGTTATAGGATGGATATTGTATTACGATTAAAGGCTACTGTAGAGGAATTATATTGGTTTTAAAAATGATATTATAGCTATAATATTAATATTAAACTGCATAGGTCAGTTATTTTATTAGTTTTAGATGCTACATTATGAATATTAGTGTCAAAAGGCCACAGGGCAGGTATTATTTCAGATTTAGAGGCCACAATATTGATATTTTATTAATAACCACAGGAAGCTATTTTATTAATTTTAGATGCTATAGTACAGAAATTAGTATTAAGGATCAGATGGCAGATATTAGATTTAGATGATCTCTAGTGTGTATTTCATATTAATATTAAATGTTATAGGGCAACTATTATATCAGCTTCAGATGGTATAGTTTGGGCATCATATAACTTGGCAATTAAGCAGATATTGTTAATTTTAGATGCTATAAAGATATCATACTAGTACTAAAGGCCACAGATCAACCATTATATATCAGCATTTGGTATTATACTGTGGATATATATTAATATTGAAGGTCACATGACAGCCATTGTATTAGTACTATGGGCCACAGTATATTTATTTTACTAATATTAACATCTACAAAAAGTTAGTTTAGGTGTGTGATACTATGGATTTTACATTAATAATAAAGACCAAATTGCAGCTATTACATTACTTTTAGATGCTGTTTTATGGATACCATATTAGTATTAAAGCCTAAAGGGCAATGACTATGTCAGTTTTAGTTGTTTTAGGCTGGATATTATATTAGTATTAAAGAAGACAGGACAGCTATTATATTCATTTCAGATGCTATATAATATGGTCATTATTATTAAAAGCTTTTTGGCAACTATTAGGTTAATTTTTGAGCCCATAATATGTATATCATGTTAGAATTAAAGGCCACAAGGCAGTTATTATATTCTATTTTTATGTTATAATCTGGTTATTTTATTAGTACTAATGTCCTCAGGGAACTTATTACAATAATTTGAGATGTTATAGTGAGGATAAAATAATAATACTAAATCTATAGGTAGCTAATATAACAATTTTCAATGCTATCTTATAATATTAGAATTCAAGGTCATGGGGTGGCTAATATAACAGTTTTACATGCTAAGATAGATATGATATTAGTGTTAAAGGCCACGATGAAGTTACTGTATCAGTATTACCTAATAATGTGGATAAGATATTAGTATTAAAGGATACAGGGCAAATATTATATCAGTTTTAAATATTATAGTATGAATATCATATTAGCATTAAAGGCCACACAGGACAGCTCTTACATCAGTTCTGGATGCTCTAGAATAGATATGATAGTAGTATTAAAGGCCACAAGGCAATTATTATGCCAATTTTAATTGCTACTGTGTGTATATTTTATGGGTATTAAAGGTCACGGGATGCTTTTCTATCAATTTTAGATGTGAAAGTAAAGATATTATTTTAATATTAAAAGCCACATGGAAGCTACTATATTAGTCTTATAGGTATTATATAGATGTTATATCAATATTACATGTCACAAGGTAGCTATTATATTCATTTTATATGTCCTAGTATCGATGTTATATTAAAATGTAAGAGCATATGAATACCATATTAGTGTTAAAGGCCATAAAGCAGATATTATAGGAATTTTAGGTAAAATTTTATGGATATCATTTTAGTACTAATGGTACTAATGAAAAATATTATATTAATGTTGGATGTTATAATACAAATATCATAGTAGTATTCAAAGCCACAGGACAGCTATTATATTAGTTTTAGATGCTATAGTATGGATATTATATTAATATTAAAGGCCATATGGAGCTATTATAATAGCTTTGGAGCCACAGTATGGGTATAATACTAATATTAAATATACCATTTTAGTTATTATATCAGCTTTAGATGCCACAATATGGATATTATATTAAAGTTCACAGGGGAGTTATTATATCAGTTTTGGTTCCATAGTACAGATGATAATATATTAGTATTAAACATTCTAAAGATTCAGCTTGCATCTCTAAACTTTTCAAAATTTCTTTCCCCCCAAAAAACAGCATCCAGGCTTCTGAACCCCATGTGACCATGTGCTGTTATTCAGAGCAATTAATTCATTCTAGGTACCACCTTGTATTTTAGTTAGCTTTTTCTGCCACTATGATGAAAAGACCTGATAAGAAAAACTTTAGAGGAGGAAAAGTTTATTAGGTGTTCATAGTTTCAGAGGCCTCAGTCCAAATATGACCAACTGCATTGTTCTTGGCCCAAGGTAAGGCAAACATGATCATGGCCAAAGGGTATGAAAGAAGCTGCCCAGGGCATGGCAAAGAAGAAGAAAGAGATCCCTGCTCACCAAGAACAAAACATAAACCCCAAAGGCATGTCCCCAGTGACCCATCTCTCCAGCCACACCCTAAATTTACACCCATTCTAAATTAATAGCCTCTGGTTAAAAACCACTTAATCCCAATGTGTGAGTTAATGCACTAATTAGGTTAAGGCTCTCATAACCAAATCTTTTGACATCTCAACTTTTTTTTCCCATTGTCTTACACAAGGGTTTTTTGGGAATTTCATAACAGGTATGAAATGCCAAAGTTTAGCTACTACTATTAGATGCTGTAGTAATGGATATCTATTAAAGATAATAGGGCAGCATAGATGTTATGATGGAGACTATATCACTATTAAAGGTCACAGGGCAGATAATACATCCGTTTTAGATAACAGTATGCCTATTATGAGTGCTAAAGGCCACACTACAGATATTATATTAATATAAGATGCCATAGTATGAATTACATATTCATATTATTTGCCACATGGCAACTATCATATTATATTCATTGCTCTAGTATGGATATCATATTAGTATTGGAGGTCAGGGAAACTACTATGTCACTTTTAGATTCTCTAGTGTGGTCATCGTATTAGGATTAAAGACAATAAGGCAGCTATTATATTAATTTTAGAGCCCACACAATAAATAGAACATAAACTTAAATGCCACATGGCAGCTATAGTATGATTATCATATTAGTATTAAAAGCCACAGGGCAGCTACTATATCAATTTTAGGTGATATATATTGGTATCACATTAGTATTAGTTTGAAATGCTCAAATATGGATATCATATTTATATTGAAGGCCACAGGAAAACTATTATAGCAATTTTAGATGATATAATAAGAATATCATAGTATTAAAGACCACAGCTCAGCTATTTTATTAGTTTTAGATGCAATAGCATGTATATTCCATTAATATTCAAAGACACATAGAAGCTATTGTATCAGTTTTAGAACAAATAGCCTGGATACTGTATTAGTATCAAAGGCCATAGGGAGCTATTATATTAACAAGTTATATTAGTCTTGAAGCCAAAGTTCCGCTATTATAATAGTTTAAGATGTTATCTTATTATAATTACCTTAATTCAAAGGCCACTGGGGAGCTCTTATGTTAGTTTTAGATGTTATACAATGGAAATATATCCTAGTAAGAAAGCCCATAGTGCAGCTCTTTGCAGCTCTTATATTACTGTTGGATGCTACACTACAAAAATTATATTAATATTAAAGGCCACAGGGCAGATGTTATACCAATTTTAGATACAATAGTATTAATATTATAATAATTAGAAAACCAAAAAGTAGATATTATATTAGTTTTAGCTGTTACATTTAGATATTATATATGTATAAAATGCCACAGGGCAGCTAATATATTAATATAAGATGCTACACTATGGATATTACATCAATGTTAAAAGCCACCGGACAGGTATTATATTGATTTTGGATACTATAATATGGATATCAAGTTACTATTAAAATATTATAATGTGGCTATCATATAATTATAAATTTATTATATTATATTAATTTTAGATACTATAGTATGTATGTTAACATAATATTCACAAGGCAGAATTAGTTTTACATGGTATATTATAGGAATAAGTATAGGACACAGAACACCTGTTTTATCAGTTTTTGATACTATAGTATGGATGTTATATTAATATAAAGGCCACAGCATAGCTATTATATCAAATTTACATGTTATATTAGGCTTTAAATACTATATTATGACCATTATATTAGTATTAAAGTCCACAAGGCAGATATTATATTAGTTTTAGATGCTATTGTATGGATATTACATTCATATTTAAGGCCACAGGACAGATTATATTTGCTTTAGAACTCACAGTATGGATATAGTTGAATGCAAAGTTCAGCTATTGTGTTAGTGTTACATATCACAGGCCAAGTATGATATTCATTTCAGATGCTATGGTATTAATATCACATTCAGGTAAAGGCCTCAGCGCAGCTATTGCAAAAGTTGTAGATGCCATCTTATGGGCATCATATTAGCATGAAAGTGACATTGAAGCAATTACATTGGTTCTGGAAGCCACACTGTGGATATCATATTAATGTTAAAGGCCACAGAAATTTTTTTTATTAGTTTTCCAGGTCACACTTTGGATAATACGTTAATAATAAAGGAAACAGGTCAGTGATTTAGTCAGTTTTATTTTCAGTAGTATCTACATCATTTTTAACATTAAAATTCACAGAACAGCTATTATATCAATATTAGATGCTCTACTAAAGGTGTTATATTAATGTTAGAAGCCACAGGGCACTAATAATATTAATTTTCAATGCTATTGTGTGGATATCATGTTAGAATTAAAGATCATGGGGCAGTTCTTATATTAGTTTAGATGTCACAGTATGGATATTGTATTAAAATTAAAAGTCACAGAGCACCCATTACATTAATTTTAAAATCTATAATATCTATATCATATAAATTATAAATTTTAGAAGAAAGCTATTATATTATTATCAGATACTATAGTATAAATATTATAGATTATGAATATTATATTAATATAAAAGGCCACATAGAAGCTACTATATTAGTTTTAGATTTTATAATATGGATATTACATTGG
Source organism: Urocitellus parryii (assembly GCF_045843805.1). Classification (NCBI taxonomy): domain Eukaryota; kingdom Metazoa; phylum Chordata; class Mammalia; order Rodentia; family Sciuridae; genus Urocitellus; species Urocitellus parryii. The sequence goes on from NW_027553566.1 coordinate 121,023, forward strand.
TATGAAAAGCCATAGTTTAGTAGTTTTATTTTATTAGTTTTAGAATATATAGTATCAATAATATATTAATATAATCACCAGAGGGTAGCTATTATATTAGTTTCAAATATAATACTGATCACAAGTTCAAGACCAGCATCAACAACTGAGGAGGCCCTAAGTAGCTCAGTGAGACCCTGTCTCAATTTTTGTTTTTAAAAAAGGGGTGGGGTGGGGCTGCTCAGTGGCAGAGACTTGCCTTGCAAGTGTGAGGCACTGAGTTCGATCCTAGCACCACATAAAAACAAATAAAGGCACTGAGTCTACATACAACTAAACATTTTTTTTAAATGAGGGTGGTGGTGTTGGCTGGGATGTAGCTCAGAATTGCTTTGGTTTAAATTGCCAACACCAAAAGTAAAAAATGACTGGGCAGCTATTATATCAATTTTTGAAGCTATAGTTGGGTATCATAATGGTATTAAAAATTACTGGGCAGTTATTGTATTAGTGATATATTCTATACTATGAATATCATACTAGCATTAAACACCATCATGTAGTTATTTTATTATTTTCAGATGCTATGGTATGGATACTATATAAGTATTAAACGCCGCAGAATAGCTCTAAGGCCAGTTTTAGATGCTATATATGGATGCTATATATGGATATCACATTAGAACCAAAACCACAAAGCAGCTATTATATCAGTTTTCAATACAATATTATGTTTAACATATAATACAAAAGGCCATAGAGCAGCCATATCAGATTTTGATACTATAGGATGGACATGATAATAGTGTTAAAGACAACAAGGCAGCTATTATGTTACTTTTACATACTGCAATATAGATATCATATTAGCTATGAAGGCCACAGGGCAAATACTATATCAGTTTTATTTTTATTTTATCTTTTTGGTATCAGAGATTGAACTCAGGAGAACTTGACCACTGAGCTACATCCCCAGCCCTATTTTATATTTTAGTTAGAGACAGGGGCTCGCTGAGTTGCTCAGCACCTCAGTTTTGCTGAGACTGGCTTTAAACTCATGATCCTCCTGTCTCAGCCTCCTGAACCACTGGGATTACAGGTGTGTGTCACTACACCTAGCCCTATATCAGTTTTAGATGCTATATTATGGATATCAAACTAAAATCAGAGGCCTCAGAGCAGCTGTCATATCAATTTTAAATGCTATATTAGTCTTAAAGGACACATGGCAGCCACTTTATCAGTTTTTGATGCTCTTGTATGGATATCATATCAGTATTGAAGACCATGGGGCAGGAATTATATCACTTTTAGATGTAACAGTATGAATATTCATTAGTATTATATTATTATATTAACTTGAAATGCCATTATTTTATTTTATTAATTAATGGATATCATTTTATTATAAAAGGCTACAGTGCAGCTATTTCAATAGTTTGGGAAGCTAGAGCATGAATATTATATTCACATTAAAGGCTAAAGGAAAGCTAGTATATTAATTTTACATGCACTGTTCTATGGATACCATAATAATATGAAAACCACAGGGCAGTTATTATATTAGCTTAAGATTTAATAAAATGGATATTACATCAATATTAAAATCCACAGAGAATGTATCATATTTTTTCATATGTTATAGTATAGATATTATATTAGTATTAAAGATCACAGGGAAGCTCAGTATTAGTTTTAGAGTTTATACTATGGATATGATGTTGGTATTAAAGAAAATAGTGCAACTGTTATATTATTTACAAGGATAAAGTATGGATACTACATCAGAACTATAGGCCACAGGACTGCTATTTTACTAGTTTTAAATGCTATAATGTGGATATCACAAAAAATTGAAGGTCACAGAGCAGTTATTTTATTCATTTTAGATGCTGTAGTATGGATTTTATATAGTATTAAAAGGCCACAGGGAAACTATCACTTCAATTTTAGGAGATACAGTGTTGATATTATTAAAGGCCACAGGGCAGCTAGTATATTAGATGTGATATGTGGATATTGTATTAATATAAAAGGCCACAGAAGAGCTATAATATTACCCTTAGAGGCCACAGTATAGTTATAATATTAATAATAGTGTCACAGGCAGCTCCTATAGTACTTAGTATAGGTGCTGTAGTATGCACACCATAATTAAAGCCCAGTCAGGCCGTGGCACATGCCTGTAATTCCAGTGAGTTAGGAAGCTGAGGCAGGAGAATTACAAGTTCAAGTCCAGCCTCAGCCACTTAGTGAGTCCCAAAGTAATTTATCAAGACCCTGTGTCAAAATAAAATAAATAAATAAATAAAAAGGGCTGGGGATGGGGTTAAATGCCTCTAGTTTCAATTCTTATTACCAAAAAAAGGTATTAAAGCCAAAACTTCAGTAATTATATTAGTTCTATATTATATATGTATTTATGTATATATATATATATATATATATATATATATATATATATATATATATCTTATTAGTATTAAGCTATTATACTCAGGCTAAAATTGCTGGCACCATAGGCTACCACACAGACATTTCTTCTGGAACCAACTTCCCTTAAATTCTCCACTATCAAAAAATTTTGTAGGTTAATCCCATCCCCAATTTTTTTCCTTATATTGTTTTCTGGTTGTTATTCATACATCTACTAATTTATACTGCAGTCCTGAAAATCTATTCCTAGGCATAACAAATCCCAGGGAATGGCTCTATCACTGAGCTCCATCCTCAGCCATTGGAGTTTTGCACCTCAAGGTAGAAGAGACTCCATGTTCCCCAACAATGTAAATCTTCCAGGGTGAAAATCAGCATGAGAGATCCTCAACTTTTCCTTCATGATATCTTCCATGACTTTCCATTCTTCTCAGCTTTTCCTTTTCTCCTCAAAGTCCTGGCTGTGTTCCTCTGAGCTACTCTTCTATACCTGCATTCATGCACTCTCCTAGTTCAACCTTATGGAATTGCTGATACCACAGGCTTCTCCTCATGCCTGAATCTGATTATTAACAGATTATATTCTAACTTTTACTTTGATATTTCTTTTGATACCAACCACAGATAACTTCTCTGCTAGAAAAAAATATTGCAGGCTACAAGCATCCCATAAATGTTTTTGTTTTGCCTTATTATTTTTCTGTTGTTTTTTGGTTGCCATTCATTTACTCATTTATATTGCACCTTGGGAATCCAATCCCAGGCATGACACTTTCCAAAGATAGTCATTAACCCTGAGTCCTCTTTCAATTCCTGGGAAATTAGCATTTTAAGTTAATAGTACTCAATGTTTCCCTACAGAGATGAGCTGATGATAGACGATTAGATACATACTGAATTTGTTAAATAAACTTAAAGATGAAACAGATTTTGTTAATTCCCACATTAGTAATTAAAGAATTGGCCCAGTGACTAGAGAGGATGAGGCTGGAGAATACGTAGATGGCATGTTTAAAGTGATCCAGGGAAGCAATGCCAGAACCCATCTCAAAATAAAACAAAACAGGGCTGGGGATATGGCTCAAGTGGTAGCATGCTCCCTGGCATGCGTGAGGCCCAGGTTCGATCCTCAGCACCTCATACCAACAAAGATGTTGTGTCCGCCGAGAACTAAAAAATAAATATTAAAAAAAGAATTCTCTCTCTCTCTCTCTCTCTCTCTCTCTCTCTCTCTCTCTCTCTGCCTCTCTCTCTCTCAAAAAAAATAAAAAATAAATAAAACAAAACAGGCAAAGACTGTGCAGTATCATGCATTTATGTCCAATCATAGACATGAAATAAATCATTTCATTCTCTTATTTCTTATGTCTCTCCTTTGTGCTGCTTTTATTTTCTGGAGAAACTCAACTTTTCTCTGTTCCTTCTTTGACTTTCTAGTCCTCTCCTCATGGTCCTGACTATTCACTCAGGGCTGCCTGGTATACCTATACTTGTGTGAACCTACAGCCTCTTCTTCTGGAATCACTGTAACATAGGCTACCACAATTATCCATGTTTATTTTTGGAAGGTCAGAATCATGCACAAAATTTATCTTCGAAGATTTAACTTGTGTCCACTTGAGTACTTTGTGATATTTCTTATCACATCAAAATATTAAAACCTCCATTAAAAAAAAAGTTCCTATGTTACTAGCATACTGTAAATATTTTTTTGGCCTGACTTTATTTTTGGTTGCTGTTCATTCACTCACACATTTACATTACATTTCTCAGAATCATGTCCTAGGCAACACACATGCCAGGTAATGTTCTAACACTGAACTCCATTCCTAGCCCTGGAGGTGAGCCAAGGAAAGACAGCATGAGGCACACAGAATTTATCTTGCTTAAAGAGGGAGTCTAGATTCCTTTGCTACCCATGTATTGTATAAAATAAACTCTGCTCAGTGACAGGGACGTTAAGGATGAAGAATGGGAGCATGCTATGTGCATTGTGATTTGGGGCAACCTTATGAACATTTAATGAAATTATTCCAGGAAAAATGGCAACACAAAAAGCTCTACTTTTCCTTCTCTGTTTTTTTTCCATGAATATTCAATCCTCTGTCTATTTTTATCCAAGGAGTCCCTGTTGTGTCCCCCAAGCTAGCCTCCTACACATATACTCTGGAGGTCCTCAGCAATAGATCCTGCAACCACTAGAACAACATGCTATTATACAATTTAATTTCTATTGGTGAAAGGTCTGATTTTCTTCTAAATTGTTTTTCTTGACCATAAATGATATTTCTTTTCAAAATTTGATTTCTGTCATCTTTTTAAAAATATCTTTATTTTATTTTTATGTGGTGCTGAGGATCAAACATAGGGCTTCACACATGCTAGGCACTGAGCCACAATCTCAGCCCTGATTTCTGTCATCTTAATTACCTTTTGATAATTATTCTGACACCATTATTTAAATTTTTTAAAAATTTCTATAAGACAGCAGAATTCATTACAATTATTATTACACATATAGAGCACAATTTTTCATGTGTCTGGTTGTATAGAAAGTTTATCCACACCAATTTGTGTCTTCATGCATGTACTTTGGTTAATAATGGGGCACCAACCATTTTGAAACATTTTACTGTAAAATGTTTTCACAGGTTAATAGTATCTCAAATCAATTGGTGTTTTATTCCTTCTCCCATCCATTCACTTTCCATATTTCTCTATCCTGATGCCTTTCTTCATGCAATAAAAATCAAACCTTACCTCTTATCACTAACCTTAAACCTCTATCCCATGCCATAAACCCTAACTTAACCCTATCCCTAACCATATTGCTAATCCTAACACCAAAGCCAACCATTAACCTTAATCCTCTAACTCTAACCCCTAAGTCTAACCCTAAACCTTAAGTCTAATTCTCACCATAAACCTCTAACCATTTTCCTAACCTAACCCCAACCCTTTTCCCAACAGCAAAGCCCCAATTCAACCCCTAACCCCAACCCCTAACCCCAATCTTAATATAAACTCTAACACTACCTACCTGAATATGGCAGAGTTCCCACTTGAACTTATGGAAGCAGCAAGTGCCCAGGTGGCTTACAACTTCTAACATGGACACAAATGAGACATTCCATTACCCTCTTCTTTGAATCATTTGATGTAGTGGCTCACAGCAGCCAGAAAACTATTTAGTACTATCAATTCACCATAAAGCATATCTTTCAAACATATTTTAAATAATATATTTGAGCAAGCATATGACCACACACACAGAGAAAGGTAAGTGGTAAAGGGCCTGTAGCTGTTATGCCCTCCCCAGACAGCATCCTGCCAGCACCTTCAACAACAGAGAGTCCTAAAACTCTATTTTTGTATGCTTCGTTAAGTACCCATGATTCATTAAATCATTGATCATTTGTTACCAGTTTAGCCTTCAGTTCCTCTGTTCTCCTTATATATGTGGGAAGGCTCAAGTTCAAACTCTGTAATGATGTTTTTTTTTTTTTTTTCCCACTGAACATGGTCATCCTGTGTTGCCCAGGAGCCCTAGACCATTAATCACCTCACTGGTATCAGACAGACACATTGCTTCATAGATTGAAGAATGAGGAGCTAAGAGACAGGAAACTGAAGCAGAGACCAAGAATGTATTTCTTGGCACAACAAGCCACAAAGTAGCTTCAAATTGACAAAGAACTTTTTGATATAGACTTTTTACTAGTAAACATGAAAGATGATTAACAGGATATTGTATTAGTGTCATTATAGACATGCAAGTTAAAACTGCACTGAAATTTACTCACTTTTACTACTACTACTACTAATTAATAATAAATAATAATAAATAATAAAATAAAAGTATTTAAAAATAACAAGTGATTTTGGGCAACCTTGTGAATATTTCATAAAAAAATTGCAAGAAAAAAGGCAATCCAAAAAATAAGCTCTACTTTTCCTTCTCTGTTTCTTCCATGAATTTTCAATCCTCTATTTTTATCCATGGAGTTCTTGTTGTGTTCCCCCAAGCTAGCCTCCTACACATATACTCCAGAGGTCCTCAGCAACAGCTCCTGCAACCACTGGGGCAATATGCTACTACACAATTTAATTTCTAATTGTGGAAGGTCTGATTTTCTTCTAAGATGAGCTCTACTTTTCCTACTGATTTTCTTCCAAGATAAGCTCTACTTTTGGCTAAGGATGAAGAGAAATCAGCATTCTTTTATATACCTGTAACAATAAATAATGTGAAGCTTGTGTGTGGAATAGTTTGCTATTTCCTCAAAAAGTAAAAATAGAATTATCATACTACTCAACAACTCTATTTGTATGTATTTAACCCCAAAGAACTGAAAGGAGGTATTAAAAGAAAAGTACATGTGTATACTTTCCATCTGTTAAAGTCATGAGAATGAGGGACAGGCTCAAACGGAGTTTTAGGAAAAGAATTTTATGTATGAGTAAAAAAGGAGTGCTTTTTTTCCCCAGTTGGGCAGGTAGTGAAAGTGAGGATTGATTGCCATGGAGAAGCTTGCTGATGTCCTGATTTGGAGGTTATGTGATGGTCACCTGAGAGTATCCATTCCTACATTGAGTAAAATACATTGCAGTGTTTACATGGAGATACAAACCTGGCATAGCAATGACTAGTGGGGAATGTGAGTGAAAGGATACAGAGCATTTTGCACCACCAATGCAGGGCTCCTGTAAGTTTAGCACTATGAGAAAGTCAACTGCTTATTAAAAACCACCATGTCAATACTACGCCAGAAAAACAGACACCAGACTTTATTAGAGAAGTTGACCCTTATAAAAACAGCTCAGCCAAATCTCAGAAATACCATTGCAAGAAAATTTTTCATTACAAGCCACTGTGGGTGTGTGTGTGTGTGTGTGTGTGTGTGTGTGTGTGTTACATTAATATTAGAGGCTAAATGTTGGATGTTATATTAGTATAAGAAGATCACTTAGTGATTATTATAGTGATATAAAACCAAAGTGTTCATAGTAGATTAGCATTAAAGACCACAGTCTGGATATCACTGTGAAGGCAGTAAGGGTCCATGGTAAGTAAATATATTACTATTAGAGGCCATCTATTTACACTGTAAGCATACTTTGGGAAACAATGTGAATATCACATTAGTATTAAACAGCACAATGTGTATACTGTAATAATATCAATGACAAAAGGTCATGTATGCTTGTAGTCCCAGAAGCTCATAAGGCTGAGGCAGGAGGATGGCAAGTTCAACGCCAGCCTCAGCAACTAAGTGAGGCCTTAAGCAACTTAGAGACACCCTGTCTCAAAAATAAATAAATAAATAAAAAGGGCTGGCATGTAGCTTAATGATTAAGTGCCCCTGGATTCAATATCTAGTACAAAAAAAAAAAAACGATCAACTATTATATTAGGACTAGATGCCTCTGTGAGGACATTGTATGTGTCATGAATGGCAGAGGATTCAATGAGGATATTATCTGCATTACAGGCCTTAGTGAGAATATTATATAGGTCAGAGGTTGAGAATATTATATGAGTGTCAGAGGTCTGAGTGATTATATTATATATGTATGTCATTATATACATATATATGTGTCATAAGCTGCAGTGAGAATATATATACACCTTTATAGAAATTATATATTTATATAATGTATGCAAATATATATTTATGCAAATATATTATATATATGTGTATATGTGTGTGTGTGTTTGTTTGTGTGTGTGTGTGTGTGTGTGTGTTCTGGAGATTGAACCAAGGAATACTTTACCACTGAGATACATCCTCAGCTCTTTTAATATTTTCATTTTGAGACATTGCTTCACCAAATTTTTGAGGCTGGATTCAAACTTGCAATCTTCCTGATTCATGCTCCCGATTCATTGTGATTACAAGTCTATGCCAGTGTATTCAAGTTATTGAGAATATTATTGAGTGTCAAAGTCTTCAATAGGTCATTATGAGTTTGATGACTCAATGAGTATATTATATCACTCAGAGGACTCAATTAAGGTATTATTTTTGCCAGAGGCCTCAGTGAGATTGTTATATGAAGATCCAGCGAACTCAATGAGGATAATATATGATATGTCAAGATCATTGTATTGCCATGAGAAAATAATACAAAAATATATGTGTTATAGTCTTAAGTGATGACATTATATGAGTATCAGAGATTTCAGTGAGAATATTATGAGTGTCAAGAGAACTTGGTGACGTGGATGTGTAACTGATGTGATTCTGCAATCTGTATACGGGGTAAAAATCAAATGTATGAAATATGATATGTCAAGAGCTTTGTAATGTTTTGAACAACCAATAATAAAAAAAAATAAAAAAATAAATAAAAAAGAGAACTTGGTGAGGTTATTATATATTTCAGAGGCCTAAATGAGACTATTACATGAATGTCAAAGGGTTTTGTGTGGATATATATGTCTCATCCACCTCATTAAAAATATTACATTTGGGCCTGGGGTTGTGGTTAAGCAGTAGAGCATTGCCTAGTACATGTGAAGCCCTGGATTCAATCCTTAGCACCACATAAAAATACACAAAAATAAAGGTACAATACCTTTGTGTCCAACTACAACTAAAAAATAAAAAAATTAAAGAATATTACATAAGTGTCAGATAACTCAGTGAGCATATTGTATGTATTAGACTCATCACTGATCATATTATGTTTGTCAGAATCTCAGTGGTGATATTATATGAGTGTCAGAGGCCTCAATGAAGCCAATATATATTTTAGTCTATTTAGTTAATATATTATATCTGTAAGAGGACTCACTGAGGATATTATATGTCCCCTTATATGTGTCAGAGGACTAAGTGATGATATAAATTTTAAAGATATCAGCATGGATATCAAATGTGTCAGATAACTCAGTGTGAAAATGTCAGAGGCATCAGTAACAATATTATATGTGTAAAAAAAAAAGAATATTATGTGTGCCACAGGTCTTTTCAGAGCCTCAGTGAGTATACTGTATCTGGTAAAGGCTACAATGAAGATACTATATTAGTGTGACAGGACTCGATGTGGATATTACATGAGATATAGAACTGAGAGAGGATGTTATATGTGTTAGAGGACTCAGTGAGCACATTGTATGTGTCAGAAACCTCAGTGAGAAGATTGTATTCTTTAGAGGTTGTAGTGTGGATAGTGCATTAAACAGAGGCCTTAGTGAGATCATTATATGGGTTAGAGGCCTCATGTGAACATGATATTTGTTATAAACCTCAGTGAAGTTATCATATTAGTGCCACAGGCATCAGAGAGGACATTATAGGTAAGGGTCTTAAATTGCATATTATATGTCAGAGTACTGAGTGAGGACATTATAGATGACATAGGCCTCATTACATGAGTGTCAGAGGAATCAATGAAAATGTTATATGAGTGTTACAGACCTCAATGAGTATATTCTGTAAAATGCCTCAGTGAGGCATTACATCTTTTACATAGATGGAGCTTCACTGAGGACATTATATGAATATCAGAGAACTCAATTAGAATTTTATATAAATGTGAAAGCCCTGAGAATATTATGTATATCAGAAGTTTCAGTCCTCACTGAAGCCCTTATTGTTTGTTAGAGACTTCAGTAAGCATGGTAAATGTGTTAGAGTCTACAGGAGGATATTATGTGTCAGAATCCAGAGCAAAGCTATTACCTGAGTGTGAGTAGTATATGTATTATAGCCCTCAATCACACTGTTATATGACTATGAACAACCTTATATGAGAAAAATATCTGAGTGGAAGAGGCCTTGTTGAAGGCATTGCTTGTGTTTGAGATCTCAGTATGTTCAATCTATGGCTCAAAGGTCTCAGGAAAGAAATCCTATGTGTCAGAGGCCTCACAGAAGATAAAACAGGAATGCCAGGCTTATGAGTGAGAACATTAATTGTGTTAGAGTCCTCAGGGAAGAAGGTATATTAATGTCACATACTTCAGTGAGGGTATTACTGTGTTGAAGGACTTGGCATTTGTGCTGCTTGGGTGAAAGTCCCAAGTGGAGCTACAGTCTGTGTCAGAGACCTCAAGGAGACACTTAAAAGTGTCAGAGGACCTCAGGGATTTAGAGGCCTCAGGGAGTATATTATATATGTCAGAGTCTTCAGAAATTTATTACATGAGCCCAAAATCTCATTGAGGCTATTAACTGAGTCAGAGGACTCAACACTGGTACTTCATTGTTGTTAGAAGTCTCAGCAGAGGTTAGATTGCTTTTTAGAGGGGTAAGAGAAAATATGTTTTCCTGAGGCCACTGTGATGATACCATGAGTCAGAGGCTTCAGTGTGGGCAGAACATATATGTGGGTAGAACATTTATGAAGATTTCATAAACCTCAGGGGGATTATGATGGAGTATCTCAGAACTCAGTGAATAAAATCTATTAGTGTCAGCAGCCACATGAGGAAATTTTATGCATTGAAATCTTCTATGAGTATATTGTACGGGTTTCAGAACTCTCTGAGAAAATATCATGATTCTAAATGCTGTGAGTGTGCATATTTTAGAGCATCTTTAGGAAGTTGCTTACAGGTGTCTGTATAATCAATGAAATAAAATATGAATATCAGAGGCCGAAGTGTGTATAGGATGCAAAGTCAGAGGAGGACCTATTGTGAATATCCTATCAGGGATAAGACCACCAGAAGGGTTCTATTTGAGTAGTCACCATCAGAACAGGGATATTACATGGGTCATAGTCATTAGTGTGCCAATGGTAAGAGTAAGAGGCCTTTGCAAATACAGTATATGTCTTCGATATTTGATGTGGAAAGTTAATTCCAGAGTGAGGCTATTAGTTGAGTTTCAGCAAGTTTCAGCAAGAATCACATATGTGACCCAGAAATCAATAATAAAATATTATCCAGCTACAGGCCTCATTGAGGATGCGTCAGGGGCTTCATTGAGATTAATCAATGATTGCCACAGGACTCAGCTAGGGTATTGTCTCTGAGTTCTCAGTGAGTTGAATACATATGTCCAAGAACTCAATGTATATAATATGTTTCAGATCCCTCAATCACACTATTACATGACTATGAACATCCTCAGTGAGGAACATATCTGACTGCAAGTGGCTTAGCTGGAGGCATTGAATGTGTTTGAGATCCTAGGATGTTTAATCTATGCCTCAAAGATCTCAGGGAGGAAATCCTGTATAAGAAGTCTCACATAGGATGTGACAGGAGTGCCAGGCTACTCAGTGAGAACTTTATGAGTGTTAGAGTCCTCAGGGAAGAGGCTACATCAGTGTCACACCCCTCACTGGGGATATAATTGTGTCAAAGGCCTGAGCATTTGTACTGCTTGGGTGAGAGTCCTGCATGGAGAGTGTCTGTGTCATAGACCTCAAGGAGACACTTAAAATGTCAGAGGAGTCTGTGTTGACAGAAAGATACTGTCTGAGCCCTCCATGATTTTTAAATATGACTAGAGAATCAGGATCTCTGCCAGTGAGGCTCTTAGTTGTGCCTGAGCTCTCATTGAGATATTAACTGAGGGACAGACAGAAGGTAGAGGGAGAATATTATCTACATACAGCAAGCTTTTGTGAATATGTGATGTAAGAGTCAGAGGCAACTGGGAGGAGAGGACATGAGTGTCAGAGCCTAGTGAGTTTATTATACATGTGACAGAAGAATTTATGGACTCAGTGAGATGATCAAGGAATTTCAGAGCCCTCAATAAGTACACAATATTGAGTGTCAGAGGAGGACTCATTGAGGATATTTCCTGAGTGTTGGGGACCTCCATGAGAATGTTCCATGAGTGCTGAAGGCCTGAGTGAGGACATATATGTGCTCTAATAGGAAGACACCTGTGCTAGCCTATTATGTGTGACAGTGCCTTCATATGGACATTTAGTGTCAGAGTACAGAGGGAGGCTATCACCTGAGTGTCTGAATCCTCATTGAGACTGATACATTTTTCAGAAGATGTCCTGAAAATATTTGGTCAAAGTCAGAGGCCTTAATAAGGATGTGATAGGTATCAATGTCTTCATTGAGATTATTTTGCTATTACTATTGGTCTCAACCAGGGTATTTTCTCTTAAGAGGCCTCAGAGAGTTGAGTATATATGTTAGAGACTAGGGGTAGAGAATGTAGGTATCATAGCCTCACTCACTCTGTTATGTGAGTATGAAGGTCCTTAGTGAAGAAAATTTTCTGACTAGGAGAGGTTTATTGAGAATAGTTTCCTCAGTAAGTATACTTTAGAGATGAAATTTCTAGTAAGTTTTTTTAAATTTTTTTTTAGTTATACAGGACACACTAACTTTATTTTGTTTATTTATTTTTATGTGATGCTAAGGATCGAACCCAGGGTCTCACACGTGTAAGGTGAGCACTCTATCACTGAGCCACAACCCTAGCCCTCCAGTGAAGAACTTCTATGTGTCAGATGTCTCATTGAGAATAAGGGTAGGAGTGCCAAGGTACCCAGTGAGGGACACTGTATGTGATGGAGTTTTCAGGGTTGAAAGAAGATCAGTGTGAAAGGCCTCAGTGAGATTATGAAATGAGTATCAGAGGCCTTAATGACTACATATTACATGGAAGAGGCTTTACTGAGAAGATGATTTTTCTCAGACTGGTCAGTGAGGAAAAGATGGGCTCAAATGACTCAGTCCCTCATCTACAAAGGTTGGAGCCCTCTGTGGGGATTTCATATGAGTCAGAGACCTCAATGAGACACATGCATGTGTCAGAGGACTCATTGTACATACTATGTAACCTTTGGAGGTCTCAGTTATATTTTGAATATCTATCAGAGCATTAATCTGTGCAGACAACAGGTATCCCAGAGCACTTGGTAAGATAGTACTTCAGTGTTAGAGGTCTCATGGAGGTCATTATCTGAGCTTTAGAAGCCTAAGGGTGGATATTATATTCATTTCATTGTCCTGCATGAGAATGATATCCACTGCAGAGTCCTCAGGCAGTATGTTACCAGTGTGAGTGGACTCAGTGCTATATGATGTGAATGTGAGAGGCCTCATGGAGGAATCGTGGGAGTTTCAGAAGAGGATACATTGAGGATATGATATGAGTATCAGATACCTGCTTCAGGCTATTATAAAAGTGTCCAAGGCCACAATCATTATATCTTATGTGTCAGAAACTTCAGTGATAACACTGTATTTGACACAGGCCTCTGTGAGAATATTGTAGGTGGACGAGGCTTCTCATAGATATTAAGTGTCAGAGTCTAGAGCCAGGGTGTTACCAGACTGCCTGAGGCCTCAGTAACAATGTGAACATGACCAAGGTCACAGTTTAGATATATTATTGATGTCAGAGTCCTCTGCGATGATGTGATATGTGTCCAAGGCTTCAGTGAGAATGTGATGTGTTTGTCACAGACCTCACATTGGATATTATACTTCATAGAGGCTGCAGTAAATTTACTATACCTGTCAGAGGCCTCAGGTTTCACTTATGGAAAGACGCCTCCATAAGCATATGATGGCTGTCAAAAAGATTCTAAGTGGAAGAGACCTCTGTTAGTCAATTACATGTGTCAGATGTCTCCAATACTACATCATTAATACTAGGGGCCTCAGTAAGCCTCTTATAGGTCCTGTAGGTTGCAATGTAGATACTGTATGTGTCAAGTCCTCAGGGAGTTAGAGCCCTAAAGGAGTATATTATATCTGCCAGAGGTTTAAGGTAGGATATTAAATGCTCCTGACTCTTCAGTGAGGCTATTAACTGAGTCAGTGGATTCGGCATTGATACTTCATTGCTGTCAGAGGCCTCAGTGAGGACACTATTAGGGTCACAGATGTCATTGAGTCAGAAGTCTTAGTGACAATGGAGGATATGTCAGAGGTCTGAGAATATCACATGCATCTGAATCTTCAGAGATAATATTTTGTGTGTCAGAGGCCTCAGCAAGTATATGGGCTACAGGCCTCAGTGTTGATATTACATGAGCATCAAAAGCCTGAGGGAGGAGGCATTGAATGTGCCCTGAGGGAGGACATTTAAAATGTGTCTGAGGCCTAGCTGAGGATAGTTTGCTTGTTGAAGGGCTAAGGGAAAATATTGTTTTGTCAGAGGCCCCAGGGCAGATACCAGGTGTTAGAGGCCTTAGTGTGGGTAGGTGTGAGAACCCTGAATGAAGATTTCAAATATTTCAGAAGCCTCAGTGAGACTACAATGTTATTATCACAGGAATCAGTGAATATACTAGGTTAGTGTCAGAGGACAAGAAAGGACCTTCTATACATCAGAATCCTCTAGGAGTTTATTATATGGATTTCAAAGACCTCAGGAAAGATATCATATAATTCTTGGAGCTGTGAGTGGGGACATTTTAAGTTTCAGAGTCCTCAGGAAGTTGATTAGGGGTGAACGTACCTTCAGTGTGATTGCATATGAATGTCAGATGCCTTAGTGAGTATGGGATATGAATGTCAGAGGAGGCATGGAGGATATCCTATCAGGGTAAGAGACACCCAGGAGAATTCTATATAAATAGCATAGACCAAATGTGGATATTGCAGGGGTCAGAGTCCAGTGTACCTATGATAAGAGTAGGAGGCCTCTGTAATCCTATCATATACCTTAGAATCTTCATGTGGATATTTACTGTCAGAGTCCAGAGCAAGGCTATGAACTGATAGTCAGAAGCCTCAGTGAAAAATCATACATGTGATCCAGGACTCTGTGAAAACATTATGTCCAAGTCAGAGGCCTCAGTGAGAATGGGTCAGAGTTTTCATTGAGCTTACTCCATGATTGCCACAGGACACAGTTAGGACATGTTCTGTGTTCAGGGCCTCAGTAAGTTGATAATATGCATCTGAGGATTCAGTGTGGATAATATATGTGAGAGAACCCCCAGTCACACTAATATATGATGTAAACATCCTTAGTAAGGAAAATATTTGATTGGAATAGACCTTGTTGAAGGCATTGCATATGTTTGACATCTTGGTGTGTATAATCTATGGCTTAAATGTCTCATGAAGGAAATCCTATGTGTCTGAGGCCTCACAGAAAATATTATGGAAGTGCCAGGCTACTCAGTAAGAACATTGCATGTGTTAGAGTCCTCAATGAAGAGATTATACCACTGTCACATCCCTCAATAGGATATTACAGTGTGGAATGCCTCAGCATTTGTACAGCTTGGGTAAGAGTCCTCTGTGGAGTTATTGTCTGTGTCAGAGACTTCAAGTGGATACTTAAAACTGTCATAAGGATCTGTGTTGATAGGAAGGTACTTTCAGAGTCTTCAGTGATTTTTTTTAATATTTTAGACAATAGGGATCTTTGTCAGTGAGGCTCTTAGGTGTGCCTGAGTTCTTGCTGATATATACACTGATGGCCAAGAGGATTGAGGATATTTTTTGAGTCTCATACGTCTCTATAAATAAGTTGTGTAACTGTCAGAGGAACAAGGGAGGAGAGGATATGAGTGATAGAGATCAGAGTGAAGATATTGTACACTTAAGAATCCTCAATAGATAGAACAGGAGTGTTTATGGACTCAGTGAGATAATCAAGAAATGCCAGAGACCTCAGTGAGTATCTGATGTGTCAGAGAAGGACTCACTAAGGATATTACATGAGTGTCAGAGACCTCCATAAGAATGTTTCTTAAGTGCCATAGGCCTGAGTCATGACATATATGTGCTGTAATAAGAAGAGGACTCTGTTAGCATATTATATGTGAAAGTTCTTTGAGGATCAAAAGCCTGAGTGAGAATAACACATTTGTTAGGGGACATACTGAAGATATTCTGTCAAGGTCAGAGGCCCCAGTGAGGATGTGATATGTGTCAGACTTCACTGAGTTTATTTTGTTATTACCACATGCCTCAATTAGGATTGTTAAATATTTGTGTCAGAGGCCTCAGGGTAGATAGTATAAGTGTCAGAATCCTCACTTACTATTTTATATGACTGTGAGGTGAAGAAAACTTCTGAATATTAGAGGCCTTCCTGAGGATTTTGTCCTCAGTGAATATATTTTAGGGCTCAGAGTTCTCAGTGAGGAAATTCTATGTGTCCAGAGGCCTCCTTGAGAATAATGATGGCAGTGCCAGGGTACCCAGTGAGGACATTGTATGTGATGAAGTTTTCAGGGTAGAGAGAATTTCAGTGTGAAAGGCCTCTGTGAGATTATGAAATGAACACCACAGGCCCTCATGATGATCTAATATGTGTAAGAAGCCTCATTGAGAATAGAATCTCTCTCAGAGGTCAGTGAGGAAAATACAGGCTCAAATGACTCATTCCATACTGTACATAGGATGGAATCCTCAGTGGGGATTTTATATGTGTCAGAGACCTCAATGAGACATATATGTCTCTGAGGACTCATTGTACCTCATGTTACCTACAGAGGCCTCAGTACTTTTGGTTGACTCTCAGAGGGTCTAAATCTGTGTGGACTTCTGGTGCCCCAGAGCACTCAGTGTGATATTCCTTGAGTGTCAGAAGCCTTGATTAGGATATTTCTGAATGACAGAAGCCTCAGGGTGGATATTATATTGATTTCACTGTCCTGTATGAGGATTATATCCATTTCAGAGTCCTTAGTAAGAATATCATTAGTGTTTTGGGGCTCAAATGAGATAGGGTGTGAATGTCAGAGGCCTCAGGGAGGATTCATGTTGGCTTTAGAGGAAGACTCACTGAGGATGTGATTTGAGTGTTAGAAACCTTTCTGAGGCTATTATAGAGGCTTCATATAGATATTAAGTGTCAGAGTCCAGTGCCAGTGTATTACCAGAGTATCTGAGGCTTCACCAACCCATACCCTTGAATGGGATCAAGGTCACAGTACAGATATCCTGTTCATGGCAGTGGCCTCAATGAGGATATGTGGAAGATTCTTCAGTGACAATATAATGTGTTTGTTACAGGCTTCACTTTTGACATCATATTTTGTAGAGTCAGCAGTAAACTTACTATACTTGTCAGAGGCCTCAGTTTTCTCCTATGGAAAGGGACCTCTGTGAGTACATGATGGCAGTACCAGAGGCATCAAGAAGACATTCCAAGTGCAAGAGACCTCTGTTATCCAATTATACATCTCAGATGTCTCTAATACTTTATTGTTAGTATTAGAGACCTCAGTATGACTCTTATAGATACTGTAAGTGTCAATGTAGATATTAAATATTTCAAAGACCTCAGGAAGTTAGAGGCCTCGGGGAGTATATTATGCCTCTCAGATGGTTCAGGGAGTATTTTAAATGCACCAGCCACCTCAGCAAGGCTATTCCTGAGTCAGATGTCTCAGTACCAGTACTTCATTATTGTCAACAGCCTCAGTGAGGATACCATTAGGGTCACATGCCTCAGTGAGAATACTAAATGCATTTGAATCCTTAGTGACAATGGGACTTGTTTCAAAGGACTTATGATATCATATGTTTTAGAGTCTTCTCTGAGAATATTATAGTTGTCAAAAGAGTCAGTAAGTAATATATTATATGTCAGAGCCCTCAGTGAAGACAGTGTCTTTTTAAATAGTTTCATGTGTTTAGTGAGAGCTCTGAATAAAAATATTATTGTGTTTCAGAGGCCTCAATGTGGTTTTTCTTATTTGTCACAGGCTCTCATGGATATTTTATGACTGACACAGGCCTCAGTAATGATATTGAGCATGTTAGAAACCTCTGTGAGGACATTATATGTCAGAGCCCTCATTGATTATATGTGTAGAGGACTCATTGAAAATATTATAGGTGTCAAAGAGCTTAGTTTTTATGTGAGTTTTAGAGATCTTATTGAGAATATTTTTTATATGACATAGGCTTCCACAAGGATTTCATATACGTGTCAAATGCCTCAATGAAGATATTATATTTTTCCTAGTTCTCTGTGAGGATATCTTATGAGTTTGAAGGTTTGACATGTTATTTTCTAGGGGTCTCCATGTGTATGTGATATCAACCAGTGGTATCATTAATGATATTTATTGATAACAAACTCATATTATTTCAGTGCATACTATATATGTTAGAGTCTTCATAAGGATATTATATTGTATTTACAGCCTCAGTGAAATGTTTTATAAGTGTAAAAGGCCTAATTGAGGGTATTGTACTATTCTTTCCTGTTAAAACAAAACAGGAAACGAATGGTCAAAGCTATTCCCAAATGCTTCAAGCAGGAATGAAGTAAGCAGCAAAGTACTATAGAGTTGGATAACAAACAAAATCTTGGAGTAAATATCCAGATGCTCATTTATTTACAAATAAATGACTAAACAGATAAACAAAAGAGGCTAAATAAAAACCTCTTATCCAGAATTTCAAGTAATTGAGGTGGACATTTGGCCCTCAAGGAGTTAGGCCTAACTTCCCACTCCTTAAGAGGGGGCTCTGCATAGTGACTTACTCCAAAACAATATATATATATATATATATATATATATATATATATATATATATATATAGAGAGAGAGAGAGAGAGAGAGAGAGGGGGGAACATAACTTACATAACTTCACAGTGAGAAATCTGGTAAACACTACATCAGTCAGGTGAGCACCTTGAGGATATGAAATGAAGAACAGCACTTCATCTGTAATCTGCTTTCCCCATTCCATAACCTGTCTACATATGAGAAAAACATCAACTGAAAATCTAAAAAGTACCTGACAGGTACTCCTCAACTGTCAGGTCCTCCTCAACCATCAAGGGCATCAGAGAAATTAAGGTCAGAGAAACTGTCGCCACGAAGAAAAGCCTATGGAGACAGGATGACTGTCTTGCGGGATCTTAGATGGGGTCCTGGAACTGAAAGAGGCTGTACTGAGAATCCAAAGGAAACACAGACATTAGTTAATAAGAGCATATCAGTATCTGTTTATCATGAAAAATCATGTATGAAGTTAACACATCTGAGATAGCTCACGTAAGTCATGAGAGAAAAAAACTGGGTAGAATTTACATAGTAGATCTCTGCATTTTTTTGCAATTTCTGTGTAAACATAAAACTTCTCTAAAATAAAATCTTAAGATATGGCTATATTTTTCAAATACCTGCTCATTTAATTACTCAGAATGTCAATTACTAATAATTGACATTCTTAACTAGTTCTGCATTTTGTTAAGAGCATTCATAACAAAAATTTGTCAAACTAACATAATGTAAGATAAATACTTATTTTATATGTTTTATGTTAAAGTAATAATATGTTTAAACTTATCATTATTTATTTTGCTATTGTTAGATTATGGATTTTCTCTCTAAAAATTTCAAAACTTTAGAGAAAAAATCTACATTTTAGAGACACTATTTCAAGTCATGGTTGAACTTTTTCAAAAGAGTCATGATAAAAAATATGTTACAAGAGCAGATTGATTCATTGTGAATGAATCATTGATCCCAAGGAATTCTTATCTTTCGTTTGTTTCTATGAATACCCTTCAACAGTAATAGCATCAAATATTTGCCACTAGGAAAAATATTTAAATGAAAAATGTAAACAGAATTTGTGACAATAACTTATGATGCTTTCTAAAAAAAAGAAAAATTGAAAAGAATATCAAAGTCAGTTTCCTCCATGATGTTCTTCAGAAGTGGTAAAACTAGAGAAACTTCAATGGAAGCATGGTTTATGAGTGATCTTAGATATTCTCGTGTTTTACGGGGAAATTATATTTTAGAAATCATAAAAAATATTGGCTGCCCAAACTCTTGAATGTTTTCAAATGTAGTTGAATTTCTATGTAAGTTTCTCATTGATATAGCTAGTCATAAAGCTAATAAAAACAGGGCTGGGGATGTGGCTCAAGTGGTAGCGCGCTCGCCTGGCATGCGTGCGGCCCGGGTTCGATCCTCAGCACCACATACAGACAAAGATGCTGTGTCCGCCAAATACTGAAAAATAAATATTAAAGTTCTCCCTCTTTCTCACTCTCTCTCAAAAAAAAAAGCTAATAAAAACAAAGAATCTATGGGGCTGGGATGTAGCTCAGTGGTGGCATACCTTATCCAGAATTCAGGAGGCCCTGGGTTTGATCCCTAGCACCACAATTTTTTTTGTAAATCAATGCCTTATTTGTGTAATCAAATAGAAAGTGAACAATCACCACTCTTAGGAAAATGTTAAGTCTGAAAAACAGTTAAGAATCAAAATACTCTTACAATAGAAATAGCCTATTGTGACCAGAGGTGTCACATCATAAAGTGTATTCACATTAAATATCCTCTCAGAACAATAAAAAAAAACTTTGATGACCATTTAGAAGGAGAAAATGGCTATAATATAGATTAGAAAATTATTAAGAATTTAGAAACATGAGGTGAGGGGCTGTGGGCACGGAGAGTGGCTGGCCTAAGCTTGGCGGGTGGAAGGGTCCCTCCTGCAGGGTTTGTGGAGTGAGCCGGGCGCACAGGGGTGGTTGTGTTGTGTCCCCTCTGGCTGTCCATCTTGAGGAAGAGCTGAGTGGGCGGGAAGGATGGAGGACCAAGGGTAGTTGTGGTGGAGGTGATCTGGGTGCTCCGAGGCCCTCATAGGAGGAGTGACCCAGGAATCCCTGAGTTCAGGAAGCTTGGGGGTGTGGAGAGGAGAAGCCCATCCTCAACCAATGCCAAGCGCTGGGCGGATCTGATGTTGGGCTGCAGAAATGCTCTGTGTGGTGGGTGGGGTGCTGGTGGTCTTTTTCCTTGGCCCATCTTGCACTTCATGCACTCGAGGAAGTGAAAGGGGTGCAGCCTCCAGGCACCTCTTCAGCTCCCTTGTGACCTGCCCTGTAGGGGGTACCCTGCAATCATGTAGGAATAGGAGATGCTGGCAGAGCCTTACACTCAGGACAGCAATGATGACACTGAAGATGTTTCATTGTTTGATGCAGAAGAAGAGACAACTAATAGGCTAAGAAAATCTAAAATCCGACATCCAGTGGCATCATTTTTCCATTTGTTCTTCTGAGTCTGTGCCATTATAGTCTATCTTCTCTGTGAATTGCTCAGCAGTAGCATTATTGCTTGTATGGTGACAATTATCTTGTTGTTGTCACGTGACTTTTGGGCAGTGAAGAATGTCACAGGTAGAGACTGATGGTAGGCCTTGGGTGGTGGAATCATATTGATGAGGATGGAAAGAGTCATTGGGTGTTTGAGTCCAGGAAGGCATCTCCTCAGGAGAATAAAACTGTTTCAGAAGCTGAATCAAGAATCTTTTGCTTAGGACTAATTGCCTGTCCAGTGCTGTGGGTGATATTTGCCTTTAGTGCTCTCTTCTCCCTCAGAGTAAAATGGTTGGCATGGTTACCATGGGTGTGGTGCTACAGGGTGCCAACATGTATGGTTACATTAGGTGCAAGTGGGCAGCCAGAAGAATTTAACCAGCATGGCTACCTGGTATCTTGGAATGCAGTTTTTAAGACAAAACACCAGAAATGAACAGACTTCTTGAATAGAGAGAAAATTATGTTTTCTGTGATATTGGGGAATGGCTGAAGAGATTCTTGATTATGAATTGTTTAGAACTCAGTCCAGTGTAAAAAGGAGCATTGATTTTTGTTTGTTTGTTTGGTTTTCACTTGCAAAGTTACTATAAAAACTGTTTTCTTTATTTTTAAACAAAGTTTTAATTTTCTTTTTCTAGTATTTGAGGCTGGGAAGTATGATATCATTAAGAAGATTGTCAGAATTTATTTTATGGTGTACATATGTATGCATATAGTAGTGTATCCGTATATCCCAAATTAATGTGTTAGTTTACATATGTTACAGAGATATTTGCATTTTGATCCATAGAATATAGGATGTTCTTAATCTAGCTCAAAGGTATGTGTGTTTACATATTATTTCTATAGGTTATTTTCAGAAATAAGTTGATTTCATGATTAAGAGTAAACACTTGGTTTGTGTATGAGTTAAAAAAATTGTTAATATTAAATATATAATTCATGTTGAAATTGTTTACCTTAGACATGCACAAGTGAAACTAGTTTCTAAAATTTTCTTTTATTTTTATACTTAAGGTCTAAATAATAAATGGAATCTTTATAGTTTATGTTTAAGGGATACCCAGGGATTGCTGCTGTTCTATTTATTTCATAGAAAGGATAGTCATATTTTATTTTGCAACTTCCTGGAAACTCTTCAGTGGTCTCTGCACTAATAAAATCTTTTAGTACTAAATGAATATTATTCTTATGTCATAGTAAAAATAATCGGGAAACCTGGCTAGCCAGCGCTGGGGGAGGGGCAAGCAGAAAAAATCAAAGTGATAGAGTGCCAGGGATCCCAGCAGCCTGCAGCAGGGCCCCAGATATCCAGGCCAACTGATTCGCGTGGCCTGCCCTGCGGCTACAGAAGGCGTGGCGCCTCAGTGAAGCCATTAATTGGCAAGCAGGGAGGTTAGGGAAGGCCATTAGGTGGAATCCCACCAGCCAAGCCCACACAGACCCTTGGGCCGAGCACGGGATCTCAGAAGGGGAAGGAAGCGGTACAGTCCCATCCCCCACAGCGGACACTCCACCGAGGCAGTCAGCGGCCACCATCCAGGAAAGCTGAAGGATACACCACCACTCTCCTTCAGAGTGCAACATCAAAACAGCGGACACTCCATCCAGGCAGTCAGCGGCCACCATCCGGGAAAGCTGAAGAATACACCACCACTCTCCAACAGCTTGCAACATCAAAACAGCCAGCAGCAGGACCCCGGAGATCCAGGCCAACTGATTCGCGCGGCCTGCCCCGCAGCTACAGAAGGCGTGGCGCCTCAGAGAAGCCATTAATTAGCAAGCAGGGAGGTTAGGGACTGCCATTAGGTGGAATCCCGCCAGCCAAGCCCACCGCCCACGCCCGGAACCGGCCCAGCGACCTGCCAGCATTGTAGTCACGACACCCCAATTGGAATAGGGACAGAGCAGAGCCGCCTTCCACTCCCGGAACAGGCCCAGAGAGCCGCCAGCGTGGTAGACACGTCACCCCAATTGGAGTAGGGGCACAGCCGCCGCCCGCACCTGCAAGGGAGACTTTTCAAGTATACAAGAGCAACATAAATAAATAGGGGGTAAATTTCAAAACACAACAGTTGCACCAAGCAGAAAGAAACGCGAGCAGTATGAAAAGACAAGGAAAGAAAGGACCACAAGCAATGCAGGTCAACTCAACTTTAGAAGAGGTAATAGCTGCAACAGATGGAATATCAGATAAAGAGTTCAGGATATATATGCTTCAGATGATCTGGAGTCTCAAGGAAGACATGAGACAGCAAAATCAGACAATGAAAGATCACATTGACAAACAAATCCAGGAAGTAAAAGATCAATTTCACAGGGAGATAGAGGTAATAAAAAACAAACAAATTGAAATTCTAGAAATGCAGGAAACAATAAACCAACTTAAAAACTCAATTGAGAATACTACCAGCAGAGTAGATCACTTAGAAGAGAGAACATCAGACAATGAAGACAAAGTATTTCAACTGGAAAAGAACATAGACAGCTCAGCAAGTCTGCTAAGAAACCATGAGCAGAACATCCAAGAATTATGGGACAATATCAAAAGACCAAATTTAAGAGTCATTGGGATACAGGAAGGCACAGAGCTCCATTCCAAAGGAATAAACAGTCTATTCAGTGAAATAATACGAGAAAACTTCCCAGAATTGAAGATTGAGACAGAATCCCAAATCCTAGAAGCCTACAGGACGCCGAATGTGCAAAATCAAAAGAGATCCACACCTAGACACATTATAATGAAGATGTCCAACATACAGAATAAGGAGAGAATTTTAAGAGCTGCAAGAGAAAGAAAGCAGATTACATTTAGGGGTAAACCAATCAGGATAACAGCTGATCTCTCAACACAGACTCTGAAAGCTAGAAGATCCTGGAATAACATATTTCAAACACTGAAAGACAATGGGCTCCAACCAAGAATCGTGTATCCGGCGAAATTAAGCTTCAGGTTAGAAGATGAAATTAAAACCTTCCACAATAAACAAAAGTTAAAAGAATTCGCAGCTAGAAAACCATCTCTTCAAAAAATCCTTGGCAAAACATTACAGGAAGAGGAAATGGAAAACAACATTGAAAACCAACAATGGGAGGTAGGACAGTAAAGGGGGGAAAGTAGTCAAAGAGGATAACAAATCAGGTTTAGTAACATCAATAAACAAATATGGATAGAAGAACAAACCATATCTCAATAATAACCCTAAATGTTAATGGCTTAAACTCACCAATTAAGAGACACAGGCTAGTAGAATGGATCAAAAAACAAGACCCAACAATATGCTGTCTACAGGAGACGCATTTGATAGGAAAAGATATACATAGACTGAAGGTGAAAGGTTGGGAAAAATCATATCACTCATATGGACTGCGGAAACAAGCAGGAGTGTCCATACTCATATCTAATAAAATAGATTTCAAGCCAAAGCTAATCAAAAGGGATATAGAAGGACACTTCATACTGCTCAAGGGAACCATACACCAACAAGACATAACAATCATAAATATATATGCCCCAAATAATGGTGCAGCTGTATTCATCAAGCAAACTCTTCTCAAGTTCAAGAGTCTAATAGACCAACATACAATAATCATGGGAGACTTCAACACACCTCTCTCACCACTGGACAGATCTTCCAAACAAAAGTTAAATAAGGAAACTATAGAACTCAATAACACAATTAACAACCTAGACTTAATTGACATATATAGACTATACCACCCAACATCAAGTAGCTACACTTTTTTCTCAGCAGCACATGGAACCTTCTCAAAAATAGACCATATACTATGTCACAGGGCAACTCTTAGACAATACAAAGGGGTAGAGATAATACCATGCATCTTATCTGATCATAATGGAATGAAACTGAAAATCAATGATAAAAGAAGAAAGGAAAAAGCAAGCATCACCTGGAGAATGAACAATAGGTTGCTGAGTGATCAATGGGTTTTAGAAGACATCAAGGAGGAAATTAAAAAATTCCTAGAGTTAAATGAAAACACAGACACAACATATCGGAATCTATGGGACACATTGAAAGCAGTTCTAAGAGGAAAATTCATTGCTTGGAGTTCATTCCTCAAAAAAAGAAAAAACCAACAAATAAATGATCTCATACTTCATCTCAAAATCCTAGAAAAAGAAGAGCAAAACAACAGCAAAAGAAGTAGAAGGCAAGAAATAATTAAAATCAGAGCTGAAATTAATGAAATTGAAACAAAAGAAACAATTGAAAAAATTGACAAAACTAAGAGCTGGTTCTTTGAAAAAATAAATAAAATTGACAGACCCTTAGCCATGCTAACGAAGAGAAGAAGAGAGAGAACCCAAATTACTAGCATACGGGATGAAAAAGGCAATATCACAACAGACACTTCAGAAATACAGAAGATAATCAGAAATTACTTTGAATCCTTATACTCCAATAAAATAGGAGATAGTGAAGGCATAGATAAATTCCTTGAGTCCTATGATCTGCCCAGATTGAGCCAGGAGGATATAGACAACCTAAACAGACCAATAACAATAGAGGAAATAGAAGAAACCATCAAAAGACTACCAACTAAGAAAAGCCCAGGACCGGATGGGTATACAGCAGAGTTTTACAAAACCTTTAAAGAGGAACTAACACCAATACTTTTCAAGCTATTTCAGGAAATAGAAAAAGAGGGAGAACTTCCAAATTCATTCTACGAGGCCAACATCACCCTGATTCCGAAACCAGACAAAGACACATCAAAGAAGGAAAACTACAGACCAATATCTCTAATGAACCTTGACGCAAAAATCCTCAATAAAATTCTGGCGAATCGGATTCAAATACATATCAAAAAAATTATACATCATGATCAAGTAGGATTCATCCCTGGGATGCAAGGCTGGTTTAATATACGGAAATCAATAAATGTTATTCACCACATCAATAGACTTAAAAATAAGAACCATATGATCATCTCAATAGATGCAGAAAAAGCATTCGACAAAGTACAGCATCCCTTTATGTTCAAAACGCTAGAAAAATTAGGGATAACAGGATCATACCTCAACATTGTAAAAGCAATCTATGATAAGCCACAGGCCAGCATCATTCTGAATGGAGAAAAATTGAAGGCATTCCCTCTAAGATCTGGTACAAGACAGGGATGCCCTCTCTCACCACTTCTGTTCAACATAGTCCTCGAAACACTGGCCAGAGCAATTAGACAGTCAAAAGAAATTAAAGGCATAAAAATAGGAAAAGAAGAACTTAAATTATCACTATTTGCAGATGATATGATTCTATACCTAGCAGACCCAAAAGGGTCTACAAAGAAGCTATTAGAGCTAATAAATGAATTCAGCAAAGTGGCAGGATATAAGATCAACACGCATAAATCAAAGGCATTCCTGTATATCAGCGACAAATCCTCTGAAACGGAAATGAGGACAACTACTCCATTCACAATATCCCCCCAAAAAATAAAATACTTGGGAATCAACCTAACAAAAGAGGTGAAAGATTTATACAATGAAAATTACAGAACCCTAAAGAAAGACATAGAAGAAGACCTTAGAAGATGGAAAAACATACCCTGCTCATGGATAGGCAGAACTAACATCATCAAAATGGCGATATTACCAAAAGTTCTCTATAAGTTCAATGCAATGCCAATCAAAATCCCAACAGCATATCTTGTAGAAATAGATAAAAGAATCATGAAATTCATATGGAATAATAAAAGACCCAGAATAGCAAAAACAATACTAAGCAGGAAGTGTGAATCAGGCGGTATAGCGATACCAGACTTCAAACTATACTACAGAGCAATAGTAACAAAAACAGCATGGTACTGGTACCAAAACAGGCGGGTGGACCAATGGTACAGAATAGAGGACACAGTAACCAATCCACAAAACTACAACTATCTTATTTTTGATAAAGGGGCTAAAAGCATGCAATGGAGGAAGGATAGCATCTTCAACAAATGGTGCTGGGAAAACTGGAAATCCATTTGCACCAAAATGAATCTGAATCCCTATCTCTCGCCGTGCACAAAAGTTAACTCAAAATGGATCAAGGAGCTTGATATTAAATCAGAGACACGGCATCTGATAGAAGAAAAAGTTGGTTATGATCTACACGCTGTGGGATCGGGCTCCAAATTCCTCAATAGGACACCCATAGCGCTAGAGTTAACAAATAGAATCAACAAATGGGACTTACTCAAACTAAAAAGTTTTTTCTCAGCAAAAGAAACAATAAGAGAGATAAATAGGGAGCCTACATCCTGGGAACAAATCTTTACTCCACACACTTCAGATAGAGCCCTAATAACCAGAATATACAAAGAACTCAAAAAATTAGACAATAAGATAACAAATAACCCAATCAATAAATGGGCCAAGGACCTGAACAGACACTTCTCAGAGGAGGACATACAATCAATCAACAAGTACATGAAAAAATGCTCACCATCGCTAGCAGTCAGAGAAATGCAAATCAAAACTACCCTAAGATACCATCTCACTCCAGTAAGACTGGCAGCCATTAGGAAGTCAAACAACAATAAGTGCTGGAGAGGTTGCGGGGAAAAGGGCACTCTTGTTCATTGCTGGTGGGACTGCAAATTGGTGCAGCCAATTTGGAAAGCAGTATGGAGATTTCTCGGAAAGCTGGGAATGGAACCACCATTTGACCCAGCTATTCCCCTTCTCGGTCTATTCCCTAAAGCCCTAACAAGAGCATGCTACAGGGACACTGCTACATCGATGTTCATAGCAGCTCAATTCACGATAGCAAGACTGTGGAACCAGCCTAGATGCCCTTCAATAGATGAATGGATAAAAAAAATGTGGCATTTATACACTATGGAGTATTACTCTGCATTAAAAAATGACAAAATTATAGAATTTGGAGGGAAATGGATGGCATTAGAGCAGATTATGCTAAGTGAAGCTAGTCAATCTTTAAAAAACAAATACCAAATGACTCCTTTGATATAAGGGGTGTAAACAAGGACAGGGTAGGGACGAAGAGCTTGAGAAGAATATTTACAGTAAACAGGGATGAGAGGTGGGAGGGAAAGGGAGTGAGAAGGGAAATTGCATGGAAATGGAAGGCGATCCTCAGGGTTATATAAAATGTCATATAAGAGGTAAGGAGGGGTAAGTCAAGAGAATACAAATGGAAGACATGATTTACAGTAGAAGGGGTAGAGAGAGAAAAGGGGAGGGGAGGGGAGGGGAGGGGAGGGGAGGGGGGATAGTAGACAATAGGACAGACAGCAGAATACATCAGACACTAGAAAGGCAATATGTCAATCAATGGAAGGGTAACTGATGTGATACAGCAATTTGTATACGGGGTAAAAGCGGGAGTTCATAATCCACTTGAATCAAACCGTGTAATATGATGTATTAAGAACTATGTAATGTTATGAACGACCAATAAAAAAAAATAAAAATAAATAAAAATAATCATTTAAATACTTGGCATAATAAATACCTAAAGACATTTTATGAATCTATTTTTTCTTGCTATAGTGGGGATATTGTAAATCATACATTTGTATTAATAATTTTTCTTAAACAAGGCAATATATTTAACTGTAAACTAAACCAATCTACAAATTATTGTAGGCAGTTGTAAATTCTGTTGAGATACTTCAAACTTTGTTGGAGTCTTTTAATCAGCAGATTATGTTGTAAATGTATTTGTACATTGTTAAAATATGTTTAAAGATGTTTTGTTTTAGTTGAATAAATGTGTATTGGAGTGAAAAAAAGAAATTAGAAACATGATAATGACATAAAGTTCTCTAGGCCATATTAGGCACTTTGAACTGTAAACACAGCTATTTTGGAGCTTGAAGCAGGAGGATCACAAAGTTTGAAGCCAGCCTGAATACCTCAGGAACTTAGCAAAATCCTGTCTCAACATAATATTTTAAAAGGGCTGAAATTCATTGCTTGCCTAACATAGTCAAGGTTATCAGCTTAATTCTCATCACCATAAATAAATTTAAAAGAATACTCCAAACCAAGCATATAATATGAGACAACTGGGGCATTTATAGAAAAACGTGGAAACCATTATGTTGAATACCCCAAAATAATTCAACTATGTTTAATTATTTTTCAGCTCATGATATTAACATGTCTAGTCTCCACTTATATTACTTCATTAAAATATGGTAAAAAGTGTATGTATGTTTTAAATGATTTCAAAATATGTGTTATACTCAACTCATATTTTGAAATCATTAATATATAATATAGAGCACCAGCATTTATATAAAATGAAATCACGTGATTTCCTACACAAAGTAATATTTAGTAAGTACTAATGTACACACAAATTATTTCAAAAGAAATTAAGATTGATGAAATCAAAAGGTCACTGGTATGCTTTTAAGTGATGTTTTGAATATATGAGAAACACTTAATAGAGTTCTCCAAAAAGAACTTCTGACAATATATAAAGCATGCTTATTAGAAGGTCAATTCCCTTGCTTGCAAGGAGTAAGAGAAACTAACTACTTGATGAATGTAAGACTTTAATAAGATATTCAAATATGCTTTCTAAATTTGAAAACGTAGAAAACGTCTGTTTAAAAAAGTCTATTTTGGTAAATGTATCTGTTTTTTTAAAAGAATCTATTTACTTTTCTCTTACACACTGTAATTATTTCAGTGGTTTTAAGCTGAAATATCATGTAATATCAATAGGTGGAATTTTAAAATATCACCATCCTCTTTCTTTCTATAAAATTGATTAGCAAATTTTGCTTAGAATAATTTCAACCCAATTTGGAAAAGATCTGTGTGTGTGTGTGTGTGTGTGTGTGTGTGTGTGTGTGTGTAAATACATAATATTTTGAACAATTCCCCTGACACTTGGGTCCTGTCAAAGACATATTGTCTGGTGCTGAAATGGAACCCAGGGACTCTCACATGTTAATCAAGTTATCTGCCACCAAGTTACACAAACTGTCCCAAAGACCTTAATAAGAAAATGATAATGAAAACTTTTTGAAATAATGAGAACTGTCAAACAAGATAATTCAATCAAAACAAGGTAAACTAAAAAGTATATTTAAAAATATTGTTGATAAAAATAGCAGAAGTTCAAAGTTAGAGAAGAAATTAAAAATCAAACTGCAGAAACCTACTACATAAAATTGGAAACCTAGAGGGAATGGGTAATTTCCTAGTAAAAAAAAACACTTTAATAAAAGATTAAAATAAGAAAACTATGAATGATCAATCAACTTAAAAAGTTTAAAATGATGCTTACAGATCTCCCATTGAGACAAAAACCAGGAACATAGGGGTCCACGGTTGAGTGTTAACTGACTTTTAACAAATTCTGGATTTACTTAAAATGTTCATGATCTAGGAGGAAAGAATGAAATCATTACTTAAAATAAATACTTCAATTAATTAAAATTAATTTCCTCAATTAACTTTGTGGTCTAATACCAAAGCATTATATAGTCAAGATATTTCAGCAGATGTAGAATGTCAACACAGTATTTAGCATACCATTACAAATACACTGCCAAATAAACTGACTTGCTCAACCAAAGACAAAATGTATTCTCAATCAAAATTTTGATTAATTTAGTTCCATAAAATCCATGAATTATTTTTTCACAAATTCTGGCTTATTAGAAATAACATATTTAACTTAAATAACCTTGTGGGTTTCATACATCTACTTTTCCATTTTTTAATATTTTTCCTGCTTTAATACAGTAAAAATAAGCAGTTAGAACAATTCCTCCTCCCTCTGTGCCAGAAATCATCCAAGTAGCCATGTTTTGATGACAAGTAATCAGAGCATCTTGAAGGGATGTTTCCCCAAAGTAAACCTTGCTGAAATAATGAAGGAGAGCAAGGCTCCATCCTCAGCTCTCAAATGGGTGCAGGGAGTGAATCTGCTTTCTCTTCCCACTTCCCACCTTTTTCTCACCTGCCGCCTATTTATCCAGAAGTTTCTGGAAAATCTCTCTGAGGCTGCTCTGGGAATGCCTATAGACATGACCCACAGAATCCTCAAACCAGGATATCTCTAAGGCTAGTCTGAGAAGAGCATCCCTGTAGATATGACTCAGTGTCCCCAAGCGAGGCATCCCTCTGAGGTTGCTCTGAGGAGAAGGGAGTTCTGTATGACCCTACACACATGACCCACAGTGTCTCCAAGACAGGCATCTGCCTGAGGATGGTCTGAAAAGAATGGAGCTCTAGGTGTCCCTATAGCCTTGACCCACAGCTGGTCTTAGAACAGAGTAATAGCCTTGATCCACAGTGTCCCCAAGCTGTGAGTCTCACTGAAGCTAAAGAGAAGGGACCCTAAAGTCCCTGTAGACACAACACAAAGTGTCCCCAAGCTGGGAGTATTCTTGAGTCTGCTCTAAGAGGAAGCCCCAAGTCCCCATACACATGAACCACATTGTCCCCAAGGTGGGAGTATGCTTGTGTCTGCTGAGAAGAAGGCAACTCTCCGTCCCATACATGTGACCCACCAGGGTACCCAAGTTAGGAGTTACCTTCTCAGACCAGAGGTGCTCAGAGAACCTAGGGTGCCGAGCTGGTGGAGTATTGCTTCAGACAGGAGGCACATGGAGGACCCAGGGTCCCCGAGCTGGGAGACCCAAGGTACATGGCATACTCAGGTTCCCTGAGCTGGGATTATCTCCTCAGATCCCAGGCACACTGAGGACCTAGCGTATCCAAGCTGGGAATATCTCCTCAGATCCAAGGCACACAGAGGACCCAGGGTCCCTGAACTGGGAGGATTCTCAGACACCAGGCACACCACCGACCCAGGGTCCCCGAGCTGGGAGTACCTCCTCAGACCTGAGGCACACCACCGACCCAGGGTCCCCGAGCTGGGAGCACCTCCTCAGACCCAAGGCACACAGAGGACCCTGGGTCCCCAAGCTGGGAGGAACTCCTCAGACCCGAGGCACACACAGAGGACTCAGCGTCTCCGAGCAGGGAAGACCTCCTCAGACCCCATGCACATGAAGAACCCAGGGTCCCTGAGCTGGGAGGACCTCCTCAGACCTAACGCAGTCGGAGGACCCAGGGTCCCTGAGCTGGGGGATCTCCTCAGACTCGACGCACACAGAGGACCCAGGGTCCCTGAGCTAGGAGGGCCTCCTCAGACATGAGGCACACGGAGGTCCCAGGGTCCCCGAACTGGGAGGGCCTCCTCAGACATGAGGCACATGGAGGACCCAGCGTCCTGGAGCTGGGAGGGCCTCCTCAGACATGAGGCACACGGAGGACCCAGGGTCCCCGAGCTGGGAGTATCTCCTCAGACCCCAGGCACACAAAGGACCCAGGGTCCCCAAGCTGGGGGATCTCCTCAGACCTGATGCACACCCAGGACCCAGGGTCCCCGAGCTGGGAGTACCTCCTCAGACCCAAGGCACACAGCGGACCCTGGGTCCCCAAGCTGGGAGGAACTCCTCAGACCCGAGGCACACACAGAGGACTCAGCGTCTCCGAGCTGAGAAGACCTCCTCAGACCCCATGCACACGAAGAACCCAGGGTCCCTGAGCTGGGAGGACCTTCTCAGACCCGAGACACACGAAGGACCCAGGGTCCCCGAGCTGAGGGATCTCCTCAGACCCGACGCACACCCAGGACCCAGGGTCCCAGAGGAGCTGGGAGGGCCTCCTCAGACATGAGGCACACGGAGGTTCCAGGGTCCCTGAGGTGGGGGATCTCCTCAGACCCCAAGCACTCGGAGGACCCAGGGTCCTGAACTGGGAGGGCCTCCTCAGACATGAGGACCACGGAGGACCCAGGGTCCCCAAGCTGTGACGACCTCCTCAGACATGAGGCACACAGAGGACCCAGCGTCCCTGAGCTGGGAGTATCTCCTCAGACCCCATGCGCACTGAGGACCCAGCGTCCCAACCTGGGAGTATCTATCTCCTCAGACCCGAGGCACACACGGAGGACCTAGCGTCCCGACCTGGGAGAACCTCCTCAGACCTGACACACACGGAGGACCCAGCATCCTGACCTGGGAGTATCTCCTCAGCCCTGACACACACGGAGGACCCAGCGGCCTCGAGCTAGGAGGACCTCCTCAGAGCCAAAGCACGTCTGAGGAGGAGCTCCACATCCCCACACACGTGACCCATAGTACCCTCAAGCTGCGTGTATCCCCGAGGCCCGTCTGCCGCTCCCTGGTGTTTGACCCAGCACGCTGGCAGTTTTTCCTGAGACAAGAGCTCTAGTCCTCACCCTGAAGAAGGGAGGACAAAGATGGAACCATGAGCCACTGTCCCCTGCTGACCCCGCCCAGTGTGAGACTCTGCTCATACACTGGGCATCACTCCCTGATGGCCACGCCCAGTGCCAGACTCTGCTCACGTGCACAGACACCACTCCCTGATGGCCATGCCTAGTGCAGGCTTCTGCTAACCTGCAGTGGTAGTAGGGTGGCTAGTCTTTCTTATTTCTCTCAGCGCCTTTCTGTAGCCTCAGCTATTATTGAATAGGATCTATTCCCACTTCTTTAACTAAGTCTGGCTGTGTTTATTTGTGCCATCTCCAGAAGTGGAATCTCAGGAGAAGAGAAAAGGGAGGCCAAGAGACTGAGACCCGGGTCCCTGGACTCAACCAAGGCACGCACTGCTGTAGCCAGGGGCCAGGCAGGCAGAGGAACAGACATGAGCACTTGCAGGGAGACCCTGGGCACTTCACTCTTGTGCCCAAGGGCAGAAGGCCAAAAGCAGGTCAACACAGAGGCCTCTGCGAAGTGTAGACAAGTGACTGAGTGATGTAGCCAAGGACTGCCAAATTTTAACGCCATGGGTCTTAAGAAAAGCAGTTAAATCCCAGCCCATGTTGACTGCTTTCAAGGTTGTGAGACCCTGAGCTCACACGACCCCCCAGCAGCCTCCGGGAGCTGCAAGGTGCACCCCTTGCCCTGGGGCATTCTAGATTGAATTATCTTTCCTTGTTTCCCAGCTCTCACCATGAATGCCTCTGGGAGTTGCAGTTATTCCCAGAGATTCTTGACAGTCTAATTTGGTGTTCTGCCCACACAGCCCTCACCAGGCAGGATCATCAGAGCTGTGTGCCACATGCTATCTCAAGTGCCCTGGAGGACCCTGGCAGTGGAGACTGAGCTGCGTGTATCTCCGGGATACATGCAGCTTGAGGGTACTATGGGTCACGTGTGTGGGGATGTGGAGCTCCTCCTCATGTTGCCCTCACTCCAGAAGCCTATAGGGAACTTCAAGTAGCAGAATTACCCTCATATCCCATGCAGCCTTCACTACAGAGGCATCTGGGAGCTTCAGAACCCCCAGGATCATGGACATTGTAGCCTGGTGCTGGGTTGGTGCAGCCCACACTATAGTTGCTTTTCAGAGCTCTGAGGCCCCAGGAATTCTGTGTATTGTAGTCCACTTTGCTCAAGCATTCCTGACCTCAGAGGTCTAGAGCTGCAGGCTATTGATTATTCTGGGCAGTGCAGACCATCCTACCTAAGTGGACCTCACCATCAAGGCTCCCAGTATCAGCACACCACAACCCTGCCTGGACACCCTTGAGGAGTCTGGGTGGTGCAACACAAATCTTGCCCATGCAGTCCTCAAGAGGTAGGTGTCTGGGAGCTGCAGGCCCTGGGGGATTCTGGTAGAGTATTTTTGCCTTCAGCCTGCACAGCTCTCACTGTGGAGGCCTCCGAGTGTCAGGCCACACAGGCACCTGGGCATCTCCAAGAATTCTGAGTAGTGTAGTTCAGTTCTCTTCCCCGCAGCCCTCACCACAGAATATTTTGGGGGCTGCAGTTTCCTGAGGATTCTGGGTAATGTAAGTCAGTGTTTTGCTTGTGTGCCTCCTGTGAGGGCCAGGATAAATGCAAGCCACATGCTTGCCTTGGTAATGCAGACCTCACTGTGGAGGGTTCTTGGACTCTAGGCTTCACAGTAATCAGGGTATCCCCAGGAATTATGGGTAGTGTAATCTGACCTTTAGCATGAACAGCCTTTGCTGTGGAGGCCTCTAGGAGTTGCAGGCCACACGCTGACCCAGGCAACATGTCCCTTAAATGATTCTGGGTAGTATAGTTAAGTTCTGTTTCCTACAATTCTCATGACAGAGGATCCTGGGAGATGCTGGAACTAAGATTTGTGGGTAACATAGTCCTGTATATTGCCCATTCACCACAGAGGGTTCTGGGAGCTATAGCCCCTGAGGATTGCAAGAAATGTAGGCTAATGATTTGATCACCACAGAGGAAGGCACAGCTCATGGGGATTCTGGATAATGTAGATTAGTGTTTGCCTGCACAGCCCTACTGGGAGGACCACAAGAACTGCAGACCCATGCTTTCCCTGGTACCCTGGAGAGTGTAGGTACTAAAGCTCTCATCAAAGAAACTTTTGTGAGTTATATGCAGTGAAGACACACCCTGCATTGAGCCTGGTGTTCTACCTTTGCAGCCCTCAACCCAGAAGCTCCTGGGAACAGCAGGCACCCAAGGGATATGAGAAGCACAGTTTGTCATTCTGCCCACATAGACCTCACTGTAGAGTTCTCTGCAAGCTGCAGGTCCCTTAGGGCTCTGGTCATGCAGTCTGTCATTTGGTCCATGCTGCCCTCAATGCAGAGGGCTGTAGGAACTGCAGGTCCTGAAGGATTCTGGGTAGCACAGGCCATCATAACCTTTGCAGCTCTTGCCCCAGAGCCTCCTGAGAGCTGCTGGCCACATTCTCACTAGCCACTCCTGAGGACTCTGGGCAATGTAGTAACAAATAAGTGTTTTCTTTCCTATATTGTATCTGACATAAAAGGGCCACACTGCCATTTAAAAACCTGGCTTATATCTGTTTTAACTATGTCTGTTTCTGGTTATTAACAGTGTTTCCTAAATTTTTAAGAGATTGAAAGCTATCCTTTCGCTTTTGCTAGTCCTGATAACATGCAAACCCGTGATTATAATTTTTATACACTATGGATTCTAAATTTTACTTTAAAGTTAAACAGTTAATTGTGACACTAACCATTACTAGCTTTTTCATATTTTGGATATATTCATGTTCTTACAGAATACAAGCCTTTTAAAATGTAAGACTTGGTAGAGCCCTTTACCAAGGTGATGTTCTCTAAACTAAAACTGTGTGTAGCAATTGTCTGTTTCAGGTTTATATAAAAATAACAAATTTGATTGATATTTATTTATGATATTTAATGTTTTATAACTGGATAAGGGTAACCTGTTATCAATAAGATATACATAAAATTTTGTGTTACTCTTTATACTGGGATGGGAATTTAAACGTATTTTTGGAAAGTAAAGCAGAGCCTGGTTTGTTTAAAGGCTGAAAATGTGGAATATGATTTTGCCATTTTTTCCACAAAAAAAGAAGTTAAGAGCTCTCATAGCCTTTATATTTTATTCATGTTTCAGATGAAATGTTGTTTGTTTTTTTTAATTATAAAGAAAAGAAGTTTATTTGGCTCAAGGTTCTGGTCCAAGATTAAAGGGCTGAATCTAGTGATGGCCTTTTTGCTGGCAGAATACTGAGGTGGCTCAGTACATCATATAGTGAGGGAAGGGACTGGGATTCTCCAGATAGCTGGTTTCTATAGCATCCTCACTCTCAAGATAGCCCATAAGTCCATTAATCTGCTCCTGGTATAGATGGATCAACCCTTCTCAAGTTAACCAATAAACTCATTAATCTGTTCAGCATATGAATGGATCAAGCATGCACAAGGACAAAGCTCTAAATAGATCAACCCTGCACAATGACAAAGCTCTCATATGGATCAACCCTACACAAGGATGAAGCTCTGATTGCTTTGATCACCTCTTAAAGACCCCACCTATTTTTCTTTCTTTTTTTTTAAACTGGGGATTTTACCCAGGGATATTTTCCACAGAGCTACATCCTCAGTTCTCTTTATTTTTTTTTTATTTTAAGAAAAGATCTTGCTACATTGATGAGGTTGGCCTCAAACTTGAGCTCTTCTCCCTCAGCCTGTAGAGTCATTGGGATTTCAGGTGTGTACTAACCTGCCTTGTGGTTCTACCTCATCTATTTATTTATTTATTTTATTTGTTCAAATTAGTTATATGTGGCATATTGACATACTGTACACAAATGGAGCACACTTTCTCTTTCTTCTGGTTGTACATGGTGCAGAGTCACTCCAGTTGTATAATCATAGATGTACATAGAGTAATTATGTATGACTCAATTTACCGTCCTTTCCATCCCTGAAGTCATAACCTTCCTTCACAGTCCTCTACACAAACCAAAGTTTCTTCATTTTTCCCTACCTCCCCACCCCACTATGAATCAGTATATGCTTATCAGAGATAATGTTCAGCTTTTGTTTGGAGGAATTGGCTCCTTTCCCTTAGCATGATATTCTCTAGTTCCACCATTTATCTGCAAATGCCATAATTTCATTCTTCTTTATGGCTGAATAATTTTCCATTGTGTATATGTATCAATTCTCTTTATCCATTCATTGGTTGAAGGGCATCTAAGTTGGTTTCATTGTTTAGCTATTGTGAATTGAGCTGCAATAAACACTGATGTGGCTGCATCACTGTGGTATGCTGATTTTAAGTCCTTAAGGTATAAAATGAGGAATGGGATAGCTGGGTCAAATGGTGTTTCAATTCTGAGTTTTCTGAGGAATCTCCATACTGCTTTCCATAGTGGTTGTCCCAATTTGCAGTTCCACCAGCAATGTATGAGTGTGTCCTTTCACCCACATCTCTGCCAACACTTATTATTGCTTGTATTCTTGATAATTGCCATCTGATTTAGATGAAATCTTATAGTAGTTTTGATTTACATTTCTTTTTCATTTGTTTGTTAATGGATTATATTTCTTCTTCTGTGAAGTGTCTTTTCAGTTCCTTAGCCAATTTATTGATTGGATTATTTGTTTTAGAGTGTTAAGTTTTTTGAGTTCTTTATATATGTCCTGGAGATTAGTGCTCTATCTGAGGTACATGTGGTAAAGACTTTCTCCAATTCTGTAGGCTCTCTCATTACATTATTGATTGTTTCCTTTACTGAGAAGAAGTGTTTTAGTTTGAATCCATGCCATTTATTGATTCTTGATTTTACTGCTTGCACTTTGGGAGTCTTCTTAAGGAAGTCAGATCCTAAGCCACCATCATGAAAATTTGGGCCTACTTTTTCTTCTATTAGGTGCAAGGTATCTATTCTAGTGTGTAAGTCTTTGATCCGCTTTGAGTTGATTTTTGTGCAGGGTGAAAGATAGAGGCTTAATTTCATTTAGCTATGTATGGATTTCCAGTTTTCCCAGCACCATTTATTGAAGAGTCTATCTTTTCTCCAATGTATGTTTTTGTCTAGTATGAAATAACCATATTTATGTGGTTTTTGTCTCTGTGTCTTCTATTTTGTACCATTGGTCTACATGTCTATTTTTGTACCAATACCATGCCATTTTTGTGACTGTTACTCTGTAGTATAGTTTAAGGTCTGATATTGTGATGCCTTCTGCTTCACTCTTCTTGCTAAGGATTGCTTTGGCTATTCTGGGTCTCTTACGTTTCCAAATGAATTTTATGATTGCTTTTTCTAGTCCTATGAAGAATGCCATTGGGATTTTAATATGAATTGCATTGAATCTGTATAACAGTTTTGGTAGTTTGGCCATTTGGACTATATTAATTCTGCCTATCCAAAATCATGGGAGATCTTTTCAACTTCTGAGGTTTTCTTCAATTTCTTTCTTTAGTATTCTGTAGTTTTCTTTATAGAGGTCCTTCACCTCTTTGTTAGGTCGATTCCCAAGTACTTTATTTATTTATTTGTTTATTTATTGAGGCTATTGTGAGTGGAGTGTTTTTACTAATTTCTCTTGCAGTGTATTCATAACTTAGTATGGAAATGCACTTGATTTATGGGTATTGATTTTTATATCCTGCTATTTTTCTGAATTCATTTATTAGGTATAGAAGTTTTTCTGGTGGAATTTTTGGATCTTCTAAATATAGAATTATGTCATTGGCAAGTAGTGATAGTTTGTGTTCTCCTTTTCCTATGAATACTTCTTTAATTTCTTTTGTCTGTCTGATTACTCTAGCTAGAATTTCAAGGGCTATGTTGAATAGAAGGGATGAAAGAAGGCATCTCTGGCTTGTTCCACTTTTTGGAGGAAATGCTTTCAATTTTTCTCCATTTAGAATGATGTTGGCCTTGGGCTTACCATAGATAGCTTTTACAATGTTGTTTTTCTAGTGTTTTGAGAATGATCTTCATGTTGCTGAATTTTGCCAAATGCTTTCTTTGTACCTATTGTGACAATCATATGATTATGCTTCCCCACAGTCAGAACCCTTACAAGAAGGGCTCTTGAAAGGCTGGGGTTGTGGCTCAGAGGTAGAGCGCTTGCCTGGCATGTGCGAGGCCCTGGGCTCGATCCTCAACACCACATAAAAATAAATAAACAAATAAAGATACTGTGTACAACTAAAAAGGGGGGGGCTCTTGATTTATAACAACAAGCTTCAATATCTGGCCACACAGTGACCAAGCAACAGCAGCAGTCACCCTCACTAAGTCAGAGTCCACAAAGGTACTGAGCTGCAAATCTCAATATCAGTTTAACAGGCACCTTAAAGAACATGTGCCCTCCATGGTTACCTAGTCCTGGATCTTCTCCAGTTCAAAGTCAGAACTTTCCCTTACTCAAGAGTGAGCCTTGCTCCTCTCTCTGACCACCACGCCTTGCCAGGACAGTTTAACAACACCATGCTGTGCTCCTGGAGGGATGGCAAAGATGACAGAGGCTGCCTTTTGTCCACATGTGACTCTCCAGCCTGCTCCCTGCAGAAGTCAAATAGATGGTGTCCTAACTCAAGCAAGGTTCTACCCAGCAACCTCCCACTTCCTGGAGGTTGAGCATGGCATTCTTGAGAAAGATGCTCATACACCAAGTATGTGGAAGTCCAGCTTCATGGGCACCCCTAAGTAGGACACAGATCTGCAGCAAGTCCAGGCTGTTCCAGCAAGCAGTCCACCCATCCCAATTTGACAGACTCTGGGCTGGAGATGTCTATGGTAGGAAAACATGCTGTATGTGTGGCTCATGTCACCTCCAACAGCGTAGGCCCTTAGGGTTTAGGCACATAGACAAGCTGTTGGCACAAAGAAAAGACATCATTTTAGAAGCTGCTCAGGCAGTCTACTGGGCTGTGGTAGAGAGGTCACCCCCAACTTCAGGCATCAGCCTAGTAGCCATGTCCATGATGGGCTGCAGCTTTGTAACATTCTGGTTCACAAGAGGGATGGACCTGCTGGCATTCTCTTGTAAGCTGCAAGTGGTCCACTGGCAGCTGGGCATAAGATGGAACAAGACACATGTAGGCTGCTTGAGGGCACAGATAGCCAAGGTGCCCTCTGCCACTCCATTAGCTCATCTTCCAGTCACCCCTATGGCCACTCAGGGAACAGGAATAACCTTTTATTTCCCACTGGTAGAAGAGAATGAAAGATGACCTTGGGTCCTGGATAATGTAGTAGATTGGGTATGGCCTCATGTGTGTGTTCATGTGTGTGTGTGTGTGTGTGTGTGTGTGTGTGTGTATGTGTGTGTGTGTGTGTGTGTTGTACCAGAAGCATTTGAATGTGGCTTAATTTGGAAATGGGTCTTTGTAGAGACAATGAAGTTAACTATCTCAAGATGAGCTCATCTTGGATGCCCCTGGTAGGGCTATGTCCAAGTGCCAGGCTCTGCAGGCTGAGCAATATCCTGTAGCTGTGTAGCTTCCAGGTGAGGAGGCCAAGCCCTCCATGTGCACACTTGGTTCATAAGCAGAGGCAACTCTCTGATCAATGAGCTTACTGCCAGTGCAAGTTGTTATTCTTCATTCATTAATGAAAATTGGAGGCTTATATTCATTTCATAGGGATGCTGTAAAAACATTACACAAACCAGATGGTTTGAGCAACAGAAATGCATTGTCTCAAGTTCTTGGAGTTCAGAGATCAGGTTGTTGGTGGGACCTGCTCCTCTGAGGATCATGACAAATTCCCTCCTGTCTCCAATGGTATGCTGGCCATCTTTGGAGCTCCTGGGCAGTGGAAGAATCACCCAAGCATGACCTCAGTGCAATGTGCTCTCCATGCATGCACAAACTCCCTTTTCTAATGAGGTTACTGGCATATTGGATCAGGACTGCCCTATTGCACTTTGACTTTGTCTTAATGAATTGCACCAGCAAGAGCCTATTTCCAGATGGAATCAATAAGCCGCATTCTGAGAGGGGCTAATACTTACACATGCAGGTTTGGGGGAGGGGAAAATTCCACCCTAAATGGGGCACAGGAGCAGAAAAGTGCCAGCACAATTTCCCACTGATTGTGAGCAGTGTTTGCAGGTGGCCCCACTTTGTGTTGTAGACATTCAAGAAATGCTTAGACTCCTGCCTTTCAGCTTATCACCACTGAAAGCCAGTCTGGAGGATCTGGGACCTGGATAAAATCACGTGCACAGCACGCTGTGTGCACATTGTGTGCTCAAAGGGATAAATGTGATTGACATGTTGTAATCATTTCTACTTTATTGCTGTTTGTTCTGGCCAACAGTGTCACCTAAATTAAGTCTACTCTTTAAATAGGATTTCATTATGCGAAGTCAGAGATCCAGATGGATCTTTCGCTGGGCCCTTGTATGCCCTCAATACCATTGTATCTTTGGACTTCCCAATTCAAACAATGCTGGGCTGGGGATATAGCTCAGTTGGTACAGTGCAGCAAGCGGAGTGTGACAGAGACACTTGCTCCCAGTCCGGCTCTGCCCTCACGGACACTGAGCAGGTCCTTCTTGTCTCCTACAAAAACTGAAGTGGAGCCACTAAAATCCAGAATTTCTGAATTGGTAGGGAAGTAAAAGCCATCTTAGGCTAATGAGCTAGAGAGTCACTTCTTAAGAGGGTTTTAAAAGGGTATCAAACAAATTTATTCTTAGTAAACTGAATACATATGAGCAGGTAAAAATCCAACAATACAGCAAACACAGCAGAATGGCTGCTTAGGGACAGGCAGATGGACAGGAGAGCTGACCCAAAAGGAAGATGAGGAAAAGCCACAAGGGCCCAGTGAAAGATCCATCTGGATCTCTGACTTCGCATAATGAAATCTTATTTAAAGAGTAGACTTAATTTAGGTGACACTGTTGGCCAGAACAAACAGCAATAAAGTAGAAATGATTACAACATGTCAATCACATTTATCCCTTTGAGCACACAATGTGCACACAGCGTGCTGTGCACGTGATTTTATCCAGGTCCCAGATCCTCCAGACTGGCTTTCAGTGGTGATAAGCTGAAAGGCAGGAGTCTAAGCATTTCTTGAATGTCTACAACACAAAGTGGGGCCACCTGCAAACACTGCTCACAATCAGTGGGAAATTGTGCTGGCACTTTTCTGCTCCTGTGCCCCATTTAGGGTGGAATTTTCCCCTCCCCCAAACCTGCATGTGTAAGTATTAGCCCCTCTCAGAATGCGGCTTATTGATTCCATCTGGAAATAGGCTCTTGCTGGTGCAATTCATTAAGACAAAGTCAAAGTGCAATAGGGCAGTCCTGATCCAATATGCCAGTAACCTCATTAGAAAAGGGAGTTTGTGCATGCATGGAGAGCACATTGCACTGAGGTCATGCTTGGGTGATTCTTCCACTGCCCAGGAGCTCCAAAGATGGCCAGCATACCATTGGAGACAGGAGGGAATTTGTCATGATCCTCAGAGGAGCAGGTCCCACCAACAACCTGATCTCTGAACTCCAAGAACTTGAGACAATGCATTTCTGTTGCTCAAACCATCTGGTTTGTGTAATGTTTTTACAGCATCCCTATGAAATGAATATAAGCCTCCAATTTTCATTAATGAATGAAGAATAACAACTTGCACTGGCAGTAAGCTCATTGATCAGAGAGTTGCCTCTGCTTATGAACCAAGTGTGCACATGGAGGGCTTGGCCTCCTCACCTGGAAGCTACACAGCTACAGGATATTGCTCAGCCTGCAGAGCCTGGCACTTGGACATAGCCCTACCAGGGGCATCCAAGATGAGCTCATCTTGAGATAGTTAACTTCATTGTCTCTACAAAGACCCATTTCCAAATTAAGCCACATTCAAATGCTTCTGGTACAACACACACACACACACACACATACACACACACACACACACACACACACACACACACACATGAACACACACATGAGGCCATACCCAATCTACTACATTATCCAGGACCCAAGGTCATCTTTCATTCTCTTCTACCAGTGGGAAATAAAAGGTTATTCCTGTTCCCTGAGTGGCCATAGGGGTGACTGGAAGATGAGCTAATGGAGTGGCAGAGGGCACCTTGGCTATCTGTGCCCTCAAGCAGCCTACATGTGTCTTGTTCCATCTTATGCCCAGCTGCCAGTGGACCACTTGCAGCTTACAAGAGAATGCCAGCAGGTCCATCCCTCTTGTGAACCAGAATGTTACAAAGCTGCAGCCCATCATGGACATGGCTACTAGGCTGATGCCTGAAGTTGGGGGTGACCTCTCTACCACAGCCCAGTAGACTGCCTGAGCAGCTTCTAAAATGATGTCTTTTCTTTGTGCCAACAGCTTGTCTATGTGCCTAAACCCTAAGGGCCTACGCTGTTGGAGGTGACATGAGCCACACATACAGCATGTTTTCCTACCATAGACATCTCCAGCCCAGAGTCTGTCAAATTGGGATGGGTGGACTGCTTGCTGGAACAGCCTGGACTTGCTGCAGATCTGTGTCCTACTTAGGGGTGCCCATGAAGCTGGACTTCCACATACTTGGTGTATGAGCATCTTTCTCAAGAATGCCATGCTCAACCTCCAGGAAGTGGGAGGTTGCTGGGTAGAACCTTGCTTGAGTTAGGACACCATCTATTTGACTTCTGCAGGGAGCAGGCTGGAGAGTCACATGTGGACAAAAGGCAGCCTCTGTCATCTTTGCCATCCCTCCAGGAGCACAGCATGGTGTTGTTAAACTGTCCTGGCAAGGCGTGGTGGTCAGAGAGAGGAGCAAGGCTCACTCTTGAGTAAGGG
Organism: Urocitellus parryii; assembly: GCF_045843805.1. Taxonomy (NCBI): domain Eukaryota; kingdom Metazoa; phylum Chordata; class Mammalia; order Rodentia; family Sciuridae; genus Urocitellus; species Urocitellus parryii. Next base: position 165,505 of record NW_027553566.1, read on the forward strand.
AAAGTTCTGACTTTGAACTGGAGAAGATCCAGGACTAGGTAACCATGGAGGGCACATGTTCTTTAAGGTGCCTGTTAAACTGATATTGAGATTTGCAGCTCAGTACCTTTGTGGACTCTGACTTAGTGAGGGTGACTGCTGCTGTTGCTTGGTCACTGTGTGGCCAGATATTGAAGCTTGTTGTTATAAATCAAGAGCCCCCCCCTTTTTTAGTTGTACACAGTATCTTTATTTGTTTATTTATTTTTATGTGGTGTTGAGGATCGAGCCCAGGGCCTCGCACATGCCAGGCAAGCGCTCTACCTCTGAGCCACAACCCCAGCTTTCAAGAGCCCTTCTTGTAAGGGTTCTGACTGTGGGGAAGCATAATCATATGATTGTCACAATAGGTACAAAGAAAGCATTTGGCAAAATTCAGCAACATGAAGATCATTCTCAAAACACTAGAAAAACAACATTGTAAAAGCTATCTATGGTAAGCCCAAGGCCAACATCATTCTAAATGGAGAAAAATTGAAAGCATTTCCTCCAAAAAGTGGAACAAGCCAGAGATGCCTTCTTTCATCCCTTCTATTCAACATAGCCTTTGAAATTCTAGCTAGAGTAATCAGACAGACAAAAGAAATTAAAGAAGTATTCATAGGAAAAGGAGAACACAAACTATCACTACTTGCCAATGACATAATTCTATATTTAGAAGATCCAAAAATTCCACCAGAAAAACTTCTATACCTAATAAATGAATTCAGAAAAATAGCAGGATATAAAATCAATACCCATAAATCAAGTGCATTTCCATACTAAGTTATGAATACACTGCAGAGAAATTAGTAAAAACACTCCACTCACAATAGCCTCAATAAATAAACAAATAAATAAATAAAGTACTTGGGAATCGACCTAACAAAGAGGTGAAGGACCTCTATAAAGAAAACTACAGAATACTAAAGAAAGAAATTGAAGAAAACCTCAGAAGTTGAAAAGATCTCCCATGATTTTGGATAGGCAGAATTAATATAGTCCAAATGGCCAAACTACCAAAACTGTTATACAGATTCAATGCAATTCATATTAAAATCCCAATGGCATTCTTCATAGGACTAGAAAAAGCAATCATAAAATTCATTTGGAAACGTAAGAGACCCAGAATAGCCAAAGCAATCCTTAGCAAGAAGAGTGAAGCAGAAGGCATCACAATATCAGACCTTAAACTATACTACAGAGTAACAGTCACAAAAATGGCATGGTATTGGTACAAAAATAGACATGTAGACCAATGGTACAAAATAGAAGACACAGAGACAAAAACCACATAAATATGGTTATTTCATACTAGACAAAAACATACATTGGAGAAAAGATAGACTCTTCAATAAATGGTGCTGGGAAAACTGGAAATCCATACATAGCTAAATGAAATTAAGCCTCTATCTTTCACCCTGCACAAAAATCAACTCAAAGCGGATCAAAGACTTACACACTAGAATAGATACCTTGCACCTAATAGAAGAAAAAGTAGGCCCAAATTTTCATGATGGTGGCTTAGGATCTGACTTCCTTAAGAAGACTCCCAAAGTGCAAGCAGTAAAATCAAGAATCAATAAATGGCATGGATTCAAACTAAAACACTTCTTCTCAGTAAAGGAAACAATCAATAATGTAATGAGAGAGCCTACAGAATTGGAGAAAGTCTTTACCACATGTACCTCAGATAGAGCACTAATCTCCAGGACATATATAAAGAACTCAAAAAACTTAACACTCTAAACAAATAATCCAATCAATAAATTGGCTAAGGAACTGAAAAAGACACTTCACAGAAGAAGAAATATAATCCATTAACAAACAAATGAAAAAGAAATGTAAATCAAAACTACTATAAGATTTCATCTAAATCAGATGGCAATTATCAAGAATACAAGCAATAATAAGTGTTGGCAGAGATGTGGGTGAAAGGACACACTCATACATTGCTGGTGGAACTGCAAATTGGGACAACCACTATGGAAAGCAGTATGGAGATTCCTCAGAAAACTCAGAATTGAAACACCATTTGACCCAGCTATCCCATTCCTCATTTTATACCTTAAGGACTTAAAATCAGCATACCACAGTGATGCAGCCACATCAGTGTTTATTGCAGCTCAATTCACAATAGCTAAACAATGAAACCAACTTAGATGCCCTTCAACCAATGAATGGATAAAGAGAATTGATACATATACACAATGGAAAATTATTCAGCCATAAAGAAGAATGAAATTATGGCATTTGCAGATAAATGGTGGAACTAGAGAATATCATGCTAAGGGAAAGGAGCCAATTCCTCCAAACAAAAGCTGAACATTATCTCTGATAAGCATATACTGATTCATAGTGGGGTGGGGAGGTAGGGAAGAATGAAGAAACTTTGGTTTGTGTAGAGGACTGTGAAGGAAGGTTATGACTTCAGGGATGGAAAGGACGGTAAATTGAGTCATACATAATTACTCTATGTACATCTATGATTATACAACTGGAGTGACTCTGCACCATGTACAACCAGAAGAAAGAGAAAGTGTGCTCCATTTGTGTACAGTATGTCAATATGCCACATATAACTAATTTGAACAAATAAAATAAATAAATAAATAGATGAGGTAGAACCACAAGGCAGGTTAGTACACACCTGAAATCCCAATGACTCTACAGGCTGAGGGAGAAGAGCTCAAGTTTGAGGCCAACCTCATCAATGTAGCAAGATCTTTTCTTAAAATAAAAAAAAAATAAAGAGAACTGAGGATGTAGCTCTGTGGAAAATATCCCTGGGTAAAATCCCCAGTTTAAAAAAAAAGAAAGAAAAATAGGTGGGGTCTTTAAGAGGTGATCAAAGCAATCAGAGCTTCATCCTTGTGTAGGGTTGATCCATATGAGAGCTTTGTCATTGTGCAGGGTTGATCTATTTAGAGCTTTGTCCTTGTGCATGCTTGATCCATTCATATGCTGAACAGATTAATGAGTTTATTGGTTAACTTGAGAAGGGTTGATCCATCTATACCAGGAGCAGATTAATGGACTTATGGGCTATCTTGAGAGTGAGGATGCTATAGAAACCAGCTATCTGGAGAATCCCAGTCCCTTCCCTCACTATATGATGTACTGAGCCACCTCAGTATTCTGCCAGCAAAAAGGCCATCACTAGATTCAGCCCTTTAATCTTGGACCAGAACCTTGAGCCAAATAAACTTCTTTTCTTTATAATTAAAAAAAACAAACAACATTTCATCTGAAACATGAATAAAATATAAAAGGCTATGAGAGCTCTTAACTTCTTTTTTTGTGGAAAAAATGGCAAAATCATATTCCACATTTTCAGCCTTTAAACAAACCAGGCTCTGCTTTACTTTCCAAAAATACGTTTAAATTCCCATCCCAGTATAAAGAGTAACACAAAATTTTATGTATATCTTATTGATAACAGGTTACCCTTATCCAGTTATAAAACATTAAATATCATAAATAAATATCAATCAAATTTGTTATTTTTATATAAACCTGAAACAGACAATTGGCTACACACAGTTTTAGTTTAGAGAACATCACCTTGGTAAAGGGCTCTACCAAGTCTTACATTTTAAAAGGCTTGTATTCTGT
>NW_027553567.1:0-36206 GCF_045843805.1 Urocitellus parryii
CTAACCCTAACCCTAACCAGAAAAACAACCCTAACACTAACCCTAACCCTAACCAGAAAAACAACCCTAACACTAACCCTAACCCTAACCCAAACTCGAACCTTAACCCTAACTCTAACACTACAACAAACCATAACCCTAACCCGAACTCGAACCAGAAACCTAACCCTAAACCTAAACTTAACCCTAACCCTAAACCGAAACCGAACCCTGAACCTAACGCTAAACCTAAACCTAAACCTAACACTAATCCTAACCGTAACCCTAACCCGAACCCTAACACGAACCCGAACCCTAACCCTAACCCTCATACTACACCTAACACTAACCCGAACACTAACACGAACCCGAAACCTAATCCTAACCCTAACCCTAACACTAACGCTAAACCTAATCCTAAACTGAACGCTAACCCTAACCCTAACCCTAACCCGAACCCCTACCCGAACCCGAACCCCTACCCGAACCCGAACACTAACCCTAAAACTAAACCTAACCCTAACCCTAACCCGAACCCTAACCCGCAACCTAACACGAACCCGAACACTAATCCTAACCCTAAACCTAACCCTAACCCTAACCCTAACACTAACCATAACCCTAATGCTAAACCGAACGCTAAACCTAACCCTAACCATAACCCGAACCACAACCCTAACCCTAAACCTAACCCTAACCCTAACTCTAATGCTAACCCTAACCCTAACCCTAACCCTCACCCTCACCCGAACCCTAAACCTAACGCTAACCCGAACACGAACCGGAACCCTAACCCTAACCCTAACCCAAAACCTAACACTAACCTTAACCCAAACCCTAACCCGAACACTAACCGTATCACTAAACCTGAACCTAACCCTATCCAGGACACAAAACTTAACGCTAACCGTAACCCTAAGCCTAACCATAACCGTGAACCGAACCCGAACCCTAACACTAACCCTAAACCTAACCCGAACCCAAACCCTAACACTAACCCTAATCCTAACCCTAACACTACTACTAAACCTAACCCTAACACTAACCCTAAACCTAACCCAGACCCAAACAATAACCATAACCCAAATCATAAACCTAACCCTAACCCTAACCTGAACCCTAACCAAACCCTAACCCTAACCTGAACACTAACTCTAACCCAAATCCTAAACCGAACCCTAACCCTAACCCTAACCCTAACCCTAACCCTATCTCTAACACGAACTCTACCATAACCCTAACCCTAACCCTAAATCTAACCCGAACACTAACCTGAACTGAACCCTAACTCTAACACTATCCCTAACCCTAAACTCTAACCCTAAACCTAACCATAACTCTAACCCTTACCCTAACCCTAACCCTAACCATAACCTTAACCATAACATTAACTTAATCCTAACGCTAAACCTAACCCTATACCTTATCCTAACCTGAACCCTAACCCTAGCCCTAACCCTAACACTACACCAAACCCTAACCCGAACCCGAACCCGAATCTGAAACCAAACCCTAATCCTAAACCTAACCCTAATCCAAAACTGAATCCTAACCCTAACACGAAAGCTAACCCTAATCCTAACCCTAACCCTGACCCGAACCCGAACACTAAACCTAACGCTAACCTGAAACCTAACCCTAAACCTAACCTAACCCTAACCCTAAGCCTAACCCTAACACAAACCCAAATTCTAACCCTAAACCTAACACTAATCCTAACCATAACCCTAACCTGAATCATAACCCTAACCCAAACCCTAACCCTAAAACGAACCCGAACACTAACCCTTACCCTAACCCTCATCCTAAACCTAATCCTAACCTTAATCCTAACCCTTACCCGAACCCGAACCCAAAACCGAACCTTAACCCTAACCCGAACCCGAACCCTAATCCTAAACCTAACCCTAAGCCTACACCAAACGCTAATGATAACACTATCCCGAACACGAACCCCAACCCAACAACGAACCCTAACCTTAACACTAACCCAAATCCGAACCCTAACAATAAACCTAAAACTAACCCTAACTCTAACCCTAACCCTAACTCTAACCTTAACCCTAACCTTAACCCAAACCCTTACAATAACACTAACCCTAATCCTAAACCTAAATCTAACCCTAACCCGAAACCTAACTCTAACTGTAACCCTAACCCTAACCTGAATACTACCTCTAACCCTAATCATAACCCCAAACCTAATCCTAAACCTAACCCTAACCCTAACACTAACCTGAACCCAAACCCTAAACATAACCCTAACCGAAACGTAACCCCAAGCATAAACCTAAGCCTAACCCGAACCCGAACCCCAACATGAACCCTAACCCTAACAGTAACACTAAACCTAACCCTAACCCAAACCCTAACACTAACCGTAACCCTAACACTAACCCGAAACCTAACCCTACACTAACCTAACCCTAACCCTAACCCTAACCCGAAGTCGAAACATAACCCTAATCGTACCCCTAACCCTAACCCTAACCAGAACCCAAACACTAACCTTAAACCTAACCCTAACCTGAACCCGAAACCCAACCCTAATCCTAACCCTAACCCTAACCCGAACCCGAACCTTAACCCTAACCCTAACCCTCACCCGACCAGAACCCTAAACCTAACCGTAAACCTAACCCTAACCCTAATCCTAACCCTAATTATAACCCTGACCCGAACCTAAACCCGAATCTGAACCCTAACCCTAAACCTTACCCTAAACCTTCCCCTAACCCGAAACCTAAAGCTAACCCTAACCCTAACAGTAAACTAACACTAACCCTAACCCTAATCCTAACCCTAATCCTAATTCTGACCCGAATGTAAACCCGAACTGGAACCTTAACCCTAACCCATACCCTAACCCTACCCCTAACCCGAACCCTAAAGCTAACCCTAACCCTAACCGTAACCCTAACAGTAACCTAACCCTAACCCTAACCCTAACTCTAACCATAACCCTAACCTGAAAACTAACCCTAACCATAACACTAACCAGAACATGAAACCTAACCTTATCCCTAACACGAACCCGAAGACGGACAGAACCCGAACCCTAACCCTAACCCTAACCCGAAACCTAACACCAACCCTAACCCTAACCCTAACCCGAAACCTAAACCTAACCCTAAACCTGACCCTAACACTTTCCCGAACCCGAAACCTAACCCTAACACCAAAATGAACCCTAACCCTAACCCTAACCCTAACATTAAACCTATCACTAACCCTAACCCTAACCCTAACCCCAACCCTAAACAAAACCATAATCCTAATCCTATCGCTAACCCTAACCCTTAGACGAAAACTAACCTTAACCCTAACCCTAAGCCTAAGCCCAAACCTAACCTGAACCCGAATCCTAACTGTAAACCTAACCCTAATCCTAACCCTAACCCTAAACCGAACCCTAACAATAACACTAACCCTAATTCTAATACTAACCCTAACCCTAACCTGAACAATACCCCTAACTCTAATCGTAACCAGAACCCTAAACCTAAACCTAACCCTAACACTAACACTAACCCAAAACCTAACACTAACAGTAAAACTAACCTGAATTCGAACCCGAACCATAACCCTAACACTAACCCGAAACCTAACACTCACCCTAACCCTAAACCTAACCCGATCCCTAACCCTAACCCTAAACCTGACCCTAACCATAACCCGAAACCGAAACCTAACCCTAATCCTAATGCTAACCCTAACCCGAACCCGAATCCGAACCCTAACCCTAATCCTAACCCTCACCCTAACCCTCACCTGAACCCTATACCTAACGTTAACCCTAAACCTAACAATAACCCTAACACTTACCCTAAACCTAACCCAAACCTGAACACTAACTCTAACCCTAATCCTAACCCAAACCCTAACCCTAAACCTAAACTTAACCCTAACACTAACCCGAACCCGAACCCTAACACTAACAAGAATCCTAACCCTCACCAGAACCCGACCCCTTACCCGAACCCTAACACTAACCCTAAACCTAAACCTAATCCTAACCCTAACCGAACCCGAACACGAACCCGCACCCTAACCCTAATGCTTACCCTAACCCTAAACCTAACCCGAAACCTAACCCTAACCCTAACACTAATCCTAACCCTAAACCTAACCCAAACCCGAAAACGAACACGAACCCTAACCCTAAACCTAAGCCTAACCCAAAACCTAACCCTAACCCTAACACGAACCCGAACCCGAACCTGAACCCTAACCCTAACCCTAAATCGAACCCTAACACTAACCCTAACACTAACCCTAACCCAAACTCTAACACTAACTCGAACCCGAAACCTAAACCTAACCCTAAACCTAAACCTAACCCTAACCCGAACCCGAACCCTAATCTAAGGATAACCCTAAACCTAACACTAAACCTAACTCTAACCCTAACCCTAACCCTAACCAGAACAGAAACCGTAAACCTAACCCTGAACCTAAAACTAATCCTAACACTAACCCTAACCATAACCCTAAACCTAATTATAACCTTAATCTCTAACCCTAATAGTAACCCTAACCCTAACCCAAAAGCTAACCCTCACCCTAACCCTAACCCGAACCCTAACCCGAACCCTAAACCTAATCCTATCCCAAACCCTAATGCGAACCCGAACCCTAAATCTAATGATAACCCTAAAACTAACCCTAAATATAACTCTCACCCTAACCCGAGCCCTAACCCGAACCCAAACCGTAAACCTAACCCTAACACTAACACTAATCCTAACACTATTCCTAACCATAACCATAACCCTAATTCTAACCCAAATCTCTAACCCTAATAGTAACCCTAACCCTAATCCTAAAGCTAACCCTCACCGTAACACTAACTCGAACCCCAACCCGAACCCGAACCCTAACTTTAATCCTAACACTAACCCTAACGCTAAACCTAACCCTAACCCTACACCTAACCCTAACCCTAAACTTAATCCTCACCGTAAACTGAAACCTAACCCTAACCCTAACCCTACACCTAACACTAACCCTAACCTGAACACTAACCCTATCCCTAACCCGAACCCGAAACATAAACCTAACCCTAAACCTAACCCTAACCCTAACCCGAACCCGAATCCGAACCCTAACCCTAACCCTATCCCTAACACTAACACGAAACCTAAACCTAACACTAACCCTAAACCTAAACCGAACCCTAACCCTAACCCTAACCGAAACCTAACCAGAACCTAACAAGAACCCAAATCCGAACCAGAACCCTAACCCTAACACTAACCCTATCCATAACCCTAAACCCTAACACTAATCCGAACCCGAACACGAACCCGAACCCTAACCCTAAACGTAACCCTATCCCTAACCCTAAACCCTAACCCTAACCCTAAACCTAACCTGAAACCTAACCCTAACCCTAACCCTAACCCTAACCCTAACCCGAACCCTAACCCAAACAGTAACCCTAAGCCTAACCCTAAGCAGAACCCTAACCCTAAGCCTAACCCTAACCCTAACCCGAAACCGAACCCTATCCCTAACCCTAACCCTAACCCAAAACCTAACAATAACCCTAACCCTAATCCTAAACCTAACCCTAACCCATATCCGAACCCTAACCCTAACCATAACCCTAACCCTAACCTGAACACTAACTCTACCCTAATCCTACCCCGAAACCTAATCCTAAACTTAATCCTAACCCTAACCCTAACCCGAACCTGAACCTGAACCCTAACCCTAAACCTAAACCTAACCCTAACGCTAACCCGAACCCGGAAACCTAACCCGAAACCTAAAACTAATCCTAACCCTAAACCTAACCAGAACCCGAAACCTAAACCTAACGCTAACCCTAAACCAAAACCGAACCCTAACCCTAACCCTAACCCGAACTCAAACCCTAACAATAACCCTAACCCTAATCCTAACGCTAATCCTATCCCGAACCCGAAACCTATCCCTAACTCTAATCCGAACCCTAAAACTAACCTTAAACCAAACCCAAACGCGAACCCTAACCGTAACTCTAAACATGACACTAACCCTAATCCCGAAAACAAAACCTAACGCTAACCGGAACACAAACACTAACCGTAACCGTAACCCGAACCCGAAACCTTACCCGAATCCAAAACCCTAACCCTAATCCTAACCCTAACACTACTCCTAACCCTAACCATAATCCTAACCATAAACCTAACCCAAAACCGATTCGGAACTCAAAACCTAATCCTTTCTGTAACCCTAAACCTAACCCTAAACCTAACCCTAACCCAAAACGTAACCCTAACATTAAACCTAACATTATCCCGAACCCTAAGCATAACCCAAACCCTAACCCTAAACCTAACCCGAACCCTAACCCTAAACCTATCCCCACCCTAACCCTAACCCGCACCCTAACCCTAAACCTAACCCTAACCTGAACACTTAGTCTAACCCTAATCCTAACCAAACCTTAACCCTAAACCTAACCCCAACCCTAACACTACCCCGAACCCGAATCCTAACCCTAACCCGAAACCTAACCCTAAACCTAAAACTAACCCTAACACGAACACGAACCCTAACACTAAACCTAACCCTAATCCTAACCCAAACCACAATCCTAACCCTAACTCTACACCTAACCTTAACCCTAACCCGAAACCTAACACTAACCCTAACCCTAACCCTAACACAAACCCAAACCCTAACCCTAACCCTAAAACTAACCAGAAATCGAACTCGAAACCTAAACCTCAACCTAACCCGATCCCTTACCCTAAACCTAAACCTGACCCTAACCCTAACCCGAACCCCTAACCTAACCCTAAACCTAACCCTAAGCCCAACCCGAGTCCGAACCCTAACCCTAATCCTAACCCTCATCCTAACACTCACCTGAACCCTAAACCTAACACTAAACCTAAACCTAACCATAATGCTAAAACTAACCCTAAACCTAACCCTAACCGTAACCTGAACACTAACCCTAACAGTAATCCTAACCCTAACAATAACCCTAAACCTAACCCTAACCCTAAACCTGACCCTAACCCTAAACTGAACCCGAACCCTAACCGTAAACCTAACCCTAAACCTAACCCTAACCCTAACCCTAAAACTAACCTGAACCCTAACCCTAACCCTAACACGAACCCGAACCCTAACCCTTACCAGAACCCTAACCCTAACCCTTACCCTAAGCCTAACCCTAACCCTAACCCGAATCCAAAACCTAACCTTAACCCTAACCCTAACCCTAAACATAACTCGTCTCCTAACCCTAACCCTAACCCTAACCCTAAACATAACGCTAAAACTAAACCTAAATCTAACCCTAACCCTAACCTGAACACTAACCCTAACAGTAATCCTAACCCTAACAATAACCCTAAACCTAACCCTAACCCTAAACCTGACCCTAACCCTAAACTGAACCCGAACCCTAACCGTAAACCTAACCCTAAACCTAACCCTAACCCTAACTCTAAAACTAACCTGAACCCTAGCCCTAACCCTAACACAAAACCGAACCCTAACCCTTACCATAACCCTAACCCTAACCCTTACCCTAAGCCTAACCCTAACCCTAACCCGAAACACAAACCTAACCCTAATCCTAACCCTAACCCTAACCCTAACCCGTCTCCTAACCCTAAACCTAACCCTAAACAGAACACTAACTCAAACCCTAATGCTAACCCGAACCCTAACCCTAACCTAACCCTGACCCTAACACGAACCAAACCCTTACCCTAACTCTAACTGTAACCCTAACCTGAACGCTAACCCTAACACTAACCGTAACCATAACCCGAAACCGAACCCGAACCCGAACCCGAACCCGAACCCTAGCCCTAAACCTATCCCTAATCCTAACTGGAACAGGAACCCGAACACTAAATGTAACGCCAACCCTAAACCTAACCCTAACCCTAACACTAATCCTAACCCTAACCCTAACCATACAGGTAACCCTAACCCTAACCCTAACCCAAACCTGAACCCGAAACTTAACCCTAATCCTTCCCATAAATCTAACCCAAACCCGAACCCTAAACTAACGCAAACCCTAAAACTAACTCTAAACCTAACCCTAACCCGAACCCAAACCCTAACCCTAACCATTACCCTAACACTAATCCTAATCCTAATCTAAACCTAACCCTAAACCTAACCCTCACCAGAACACGAACCCTTACCCAAACCCTAACACTAACCCTAATCCTAAACCTAATACTAACCCTAACCCCAACCCGAACCTGAACCTGCACCCTAACCCTAACCCGAACCCGAACCGTAACCCTAATCCTAACACAAAACCTAACCCTAAACGTAACCCGAACCCGAACCCTAACACTAACCATAAACCTAAACCGAATCCTAACCCGAACCTGAACCCGAACGCGAGCCCGCGACCTAACGCTAATCCTCACCCTAACCCTAACCCTAACCAGAATCCTAACCCTAACCCTAACACTAACCCTAACCCTAAACGTAACCCGAACCCGAACCCGCACCCTAACCCTAATACTTACCCTAACCCTAACCCAAACCCGAATCCTAAACCTAACCCTATCACTAACCCTAACCCTAACACTAAACCGAACCCTAACCCTAACCCGATCCCGAAAACTAAACCTAACCCTAAACCTAACCGTAACGCTAACCCGAACCCGAACCCGAACCCGAACCCTAATCCTATCCCTAACCCTAACCAAAACCCTAACCCGAACCTAAACCGTAACCCTAACTCTAACACTAACACTAATCCTAACACTAACCCTAACCATAACCCTAACAATAATTCTACCCTAATCTCTAACCCTAATAGTAAACCTAAGACTAACCCTAAAGCTAACCCTCACCCTAACACTAAACCGAACCCCAACCCGTACCCAAAACCTAACTTTAATTCTAACCCTAATCCTAACCCTAACCCTAACGCTAACCCTAAGCCAACATCTAACACTTACCCTAAGCTTAATCCTAACCGTAAACCGAATCCTAACCCTAACCCTAACCCTACACCTAACACTAACCCTAAACTGAACCCTAACCCTAACCCGAACACGAAACCTAAACCTAACCCTAAACGTAACCCTAACCCTAACCCAAACCCGAATCCGAACCCTAACCCTAACCCTAACCCTAACTTTAACCCTAACCCGAAACCTATACCTAACCCTACCCCTAACCCTAAATCTAACCATAAACCTAACCCTAACCGGACCATAACAAGAATCCTAACACAAACCTGAACCCGAACCCTAACCCTAACATTAACTCTATCCCTAACCCTAAACCCTAACCCTAACCAGAAAACTAACCCGAAACCTATTTCTAACCCTAACCCTAATACAAACCATAACAACAACCCTAAACCAAATCCTAAACCTAACCCTAACCCTTATCCGAACCCCAAACCTAACCCTAACCCTAACCCTAACCGTAACCCTAACCTGAACACTAAACTATACCCAAATCCTAAACCGAACCCTAATCCAAAACTTAAATCTAACCCTAACCCTAACCCGATTTCCAACTCCAACCGTAACTCTCACCCTAAATCTAAACCTAACCCGAACACGGACCCGAATCCTAACCCTAACCCTAACCCAAACCTTAACCCTAACACTAACCCGAATCCGAAAAGTAAACCTAACCCTAAACCTAACCCTAACTTTAAACTTGACCTGAACCCGAACCCTAACACTAAGCCTAACCCGAACCCTAACCCGAACACTAACCCTAAGCGTAACCGTAACCAGAACTCTACCCCTAAGCCTAACCCTAACCCTAATCCTAACCATAATCCTAACTCTCACCCTCACCCGAACCCAAACAAGAACTCTAACCCTAAACCTTACCCTAACGCTAACTCTAACCCGAACCCAAACCCTAAACCTAACCCTAACACTAAAACTAACCCGAACCCCAAACCGAACCCGAACCCTAACCCTAACTCTAAACCTAATCCTAACCCTTAACCGAACCCAAAACCGAACCAGAACCGTAACCCTAATCCTAATTTTCACCCTAACCCGAACCCTAACCTAACGCTAAGCCTAAACCTAACCCAAAACCTAACCCGAACCCTAAACCTAACCCTAACCCGAACCCAAACCCTAACCATAACCATAACCCTAACACTAATCCTAACCCTAACCCTAACCCGAACCCTAACCCTAACCCTATCTCTAACCCTAAACCTAACCCTAACCCAGACAATAACCCTAACCATAACCCGAACCCTAACACTTACATTAACTCTAACCCTAACCCTAAACCTAAAACTCAACCCTAAACCTGACCCTAACCCTAACCCGAACCAAAACCTAACCCTAATCCTAACCCTAAAAGTAACCCAAACCCGAACCCGAACCCTAACCCGAAATCTAACCCTAACACTATCCCTAACCAGAACCCAAAACCTAAACCTAACCCTAAACATAACCCTAACTCTAACCCGAACCCTAACCCGAACCCTAACCCTAACACTAACCCTAATCCTAACCCTAATTCTAACCATCACCCTCACCCTAACCCGAACACAAAAACTAACCCTAACCCTTACCCTAACCCTAAGCCTAACCCAAACCCTAACTCTAACCCTAACACTAACCCTAACCCTAAACCTAACGCAAACCCAAAACCGAACCCGAAACTATCCCTAACCCTAACGCTAACCCTAAACTTAATCCTAACGGTAAACCGAATCCTAACCCTAACCCTAACCCTAAACCTAACCCTAACCCTAACCCTAAACCTAACCGCAACCGAAAAGCTAACCCTAACGCTAAACCTAACACTAACCCTAACCCTTACCCTAACTCGAACACAAACGCGAACCCTAACCCGAACCCTAACCCTAACCGTAAACCGAACCCGAACCAAAACTCTAAACCTAACCCTAACCCTAACCCTAACCCTAACTCTAATCCTAATCCTAATTCTAACTCTAACCCGAACCTAAACACGAACCCGAACCCTAAACCTAACACTTACCCTAACCCTAAACCTAACCCGAACCCTAAAGCTAACCCTAACCCTAACCCTAACACTAACCCTAAGACTAACCTGAAACAGAACCCTAACCCTAAACCTAACCCTAAACCAAACCCAACCCCAACCCTAAACCTAACCCTAACCCAAACCCGAAACCCAACATGAACCTAACGCTAACCCAAACCCTAAACCTAACCCGAACCAGAACCCTAACTCTAAACCTAACCCTCACCCTAACGCTAATCCTAACCCTAATCGTAACAATTACCCGAACCCGAACCAGAACCCGAACTCTAACCCTAACCGGAACCCTAATAACTAACCCTAACCCTACACCTAACCCAAACCCGAACCCAAACCCGAACCCTAACCCTAACCCTAAACCTAACCCGAACCCTAACCCGAACCGGAACCCTAACCCTAATCCTAACCATATCCCTAACCCGAATGCGAACCCTAAACATAACACGAAACCTAAACCTAACCATAAGCCTAATCCTAACCCTAACACGAACCCTAACAATAACCCTAACCCTAATCGTAAATCTAACTCTAACACTCAACCGAACCCTAAACCTAACACTACGATAACCCTAACCTGAACACTAACCCAAACCCTAATCCTAACCATAACCCTATCCCGAACCCGAAACCTAAAACTAACGCCAACCCTAAACCTAACACTAACCCTAAGTCTAAACCTAACCCGAACACGAACCCTAACCCTAACCCTTAAACTAACACTAATACTAACCCTAACCCGAACCCTAACCCTAACCCGAACCCTGTCCCTAACCCTAACCCTAATCCTAACCATAACCCAAACCCCAACCCGAACCGGATCATGAAAACGAACCCTAACCCTAAACCTAACGCTATATATAACCTTATCCCGAAACCTAATCCTAACACTAACCCTAACCCGAAACCTAACAATAACCTAATCCTAACCAGAAACATAAACCTAACCCTAAAATTGACCCTAAACCTGTCCCGAATCCGAAACCTAACCTTAACCCAAAAACGAACCCTAACCATAACCCTAACCCTAACCCTAATCCTAACCCAAACCCTATCCCCAACCCTAAACTTAACGCTAAACCTTATTCTATCCCTAACCCTAAGACTTACAGGAAAACAAAACCTAAACCTAACCCTAACCCTAAGCCTAATCCTAACCCTAACCCGAACCCGAACCCTAACTGTAAACCTAACCCTAATCCTAAACCTAAAACTAAACCGAACCCTAACAATAAAACTAACCGCAATTCTAAACCTAAACCTAATCCTAACCCTAACCCGAATCATAACTCTAACCCGAACGTAACACTAACCCTAACACTAACCCTAACCCTAAACCTAACCCGAACCCGAACCCGAACCCAAAACTTAACCCTAACACTAACCCGAAAACTAACAATATCCCTGACCTTAAACCGAACCTGAAACCGAACCCGAACCCTAACCCTAATTCTAACCCTAACCTAAACCGGATCCTGAACACTAAAGCTAACGCTAACCCTAAACCTAACAATAACCCTAACCCAAACCCAAAACCTAACCTAATCCTAACACTAACACTAATCCTAACCCTAAACCGAACCCGAAACCTAACCACAAACCTAACCCTATTTATAACCCGAAACCTAAAACTAACCCTAACCCTACACCTAACCCTAAACCTAAACCACACCTGAAAACTAACACTAAACCTAATCCTAAACCTAACCCTAATATTAACCCTAATCCGATCCCGAACACGAACACTAAAACTAACGCTAAACCTAAACCTAATCCTAACTAACCCTAACCCTAACCCTAAACATAACCCTAACCCGAACCCGAACCCAAACTCTAACCCTAACCCGAAACCTAACACTAATCCTAATCCTAACCTAACACGAAAACTAACCCTAACCCTAAACCTAACCCTAACACGAACCCAAACCATAACCCTAACCCTAACACTAACCCAAACCCGAACCCTTACACTAACGCTAAAACTAATCCTAAACCGAACGCTAACCCTAACCCTAACCCGAACCCGAAAACCCACCGGATCCCGAAACCTAACCATAACCCTAACCCTAACCGGAACCCTAACCCTAAACCTAACCCTACACCTAAACCTAACAGTAACCCGCACCGGAACCAGAACCCTAACCCTAACCCTAACCTAACCCGAATACTAACGCTAACACTAACCCGAACCCTAACGCTACCTCGAACCCAAACCCTAACCCTAAACCTAATCCTAACACTATCCCTAACCCGAATGCGAACTCTAAACCTAACACGAACACTAAACCTAACCGTAAACCTAACTCTAAACCTAACCCTAACCCTAATCCTAACCCGAACCCTAAAGCGAACCGGAACCCAAACCCTTACTCTAACACACACCCTAACACTAATCCTAACCATAACCCTAACACGAACGCTAACCCTAACCCTAAACCGAACGCGAACCCGAACCCGAACCGTAACCCTAAGCCTAACGCTCAACCTAACACTAATCCTGACCCTAACCCTATTAAGAACCCTAACCCTAACCCTAACCCTAATCCTAAACCGAATGCTAACCCTAACCCTAACCCTAATCCTAACTCGAACACCAACCCGAACCCGAACCCTAACCTAAATCCTAACCCTAACCGTAACTCTAACCCTAACCTAAACCCTAACCCGAAACCGAACCTGAACCCTAAACTTAAACCTAACCCTAACAATAACCATAACCCGAACCCGCATCCTAAACTTAAACCTAAACCTAACCCTAAACCCTAACCTTAACCCTAACCCTAATACGAACCCTAACCCTAACACTAACAGTAAACCGAACCCTATGCCTTACAAGAAACCTAGCCCGAACCCTAACTCTAAGCCTAAACCTATCCCAATGCCGAACCCAAACCCTAACCCTAACCCTAACCCTAACCATCACCCTAACCCAAACCCTAAGAAAAAAACTAACCCTAATCCTAAAGCCAACCCTACCCGACCAGAACCCTAACCCTAACCGTAACGCTAACCTGAACACTAACTCTAACCCTAATTCTAACCCCAATCATAAACATAAACCTGAACTTAACCCTAACCCTAACACGAACCCGAAACCTAACCCTAAACCTAACCCTAACCCAAACCCTAACAATAACCCTAACCCAAATCCTAAACCTAACTAAAACCCTAACCCGAACCCTATCCCTAACCCTAACCCTAACCAGAACACTAACTCTAACCAAAACCTAACCCAAACCCTAACCCTAAACCTAACCCTAACCCTAACCGTAACCCGAAACCGAACCCGAACCCTAAATCTAACCCTACCCTAACCCTAAACCAAACACGAAACCTAACCCTAAATCTAACCCTAACCCTAACCCGAACACTAACCGTTACCATAACCTGACCCTAACCCTAACCCTAACCTGAAACCTAACCCAAACCTAACCCTAACCCTAACCCTAAACCGAACCCTATCCCGAACCCGAACCCTAATCCTAACCCTAATCCTAACCAAAACTGAACCCTAACACGTACTCGAGCCCTAACCCTAACCCTAACCATAACCATAACCCGAACCCTAACACTAACCCTAATCCTAACCCAAACCCGAACCCGAAACCTAACCCTAACCCTAAACCTAACCCGAACTCTAACCCGAACCCGAACCCTAACCCTGAACCTAAACCTAAGCCTAATCAGAACCCTAACACTAACCCTAACCCTAACCCTAACCCTAACCCTACACCTAACCCTAACGCTAACCCGAACCCCAACCCGAAGATTAACCCTAACCCTAAACCTAACTCGAACCAGATCCCTAACACTAACCCTAACCCTAAACCTAACCCTATCCCGAAAACTAAACGTAACGCTAACCTAACCCTAACCCTAACCCTAACCCTAACATTAAACCTAACCCTAACTCTAACCCGATCCCGAACACGATCCCTAACCCTAACCCTAAACCTAATCCTAACCAAAAACCTAACCCTACACAGAACCCTAACTCTACACGTAACCCTAACCTGAATCTGAACCCGAACCCGCACCCTAACCCTAATCTTAACCCTAACCCGAACCCGAACCCGAACCATAAACCTAACGCTAACAGTAAACCTAAACCTAACCCTAACCCTAACCCTAAACCTAACCCGAACCCAAACCCTAATCCTAAACCGAACCATAAACCTAACCTGAAACCTAACGCTAAACCTAGACCTAAGCCTAATCCTAAGCGAACAAGAATCTGAACCCTAACCCTAACTTAACCCGAACCCAAATCCGAACCCGAAACCTAACCCTAACACTAACCCGAACCTTAATCCTAACCCTAACCATAAACCGAACCTGAACCCAAACCGGAACCCTAACCCACACCCGAAAACGAACACCAAACCTAACCCTAAACCTAACCCGAACCCGAACCCGAACATTAACCCTAACCCTAACCCTAACACTAACCCAAACCTTAACCCTAACCTGAACCCGAACACTAACTCGAACCCGAAACCTAACCCTAACCCTAACCCGAAACCTAACACTAACCCTAACACTAACCCTAACCCGGAACCTAAACCTAAGCCTAAAACTGCCAATAAACCTGTCCCGAACGCGAAACCTAACCTTAACCGGAAAACGAACCCTAACCCTAACCCTAAACCTAACCTTACCCTAACCCTAACTCTATCCCCAAACCTAAACCTAACCCTAAACCTAATTCTATCCCTAACCCTAACCATTTTCAGGAAAACTAACCCTCACCCTAACCCTAACACTAAGCCTAAGACTAACCCTAACCCGATCCCGAACCCTAAGTGTAAACCTAACCCAAATCCGAAACCTAACGCTAAACCGAACCTAAAAATAAAACTAACCCTATTTCTAAAACTAAACATAATGCTAACCCTAACCCGAATTGTAACCCTAACTTGAACTGTAACCCTAACCCTATCACTAACATTAACTCTAACCCTAACCCCTAAACCTAACCAGAACCCGAACCCGAACCTGAAACCTAACCCTAACACTAACCCGAGAACCCTACACTAACCCTAACGTTAAACCGAACCCTAACCCGAACCGGAACCATAACCCTAATTCTAACCAAAACCTAAACCCGATCCCGAACACTAAACATAACGCTAACCCTAAACATAACAATAACCCTAACCCGAACCCAAAACCTAACCCTAACCCTAACACTAACACTAATCCTAACCCTAAACCAAACCCCGAACCCGAACCCTAACCCAAACCCTAACCCTAATCATTACCCGAACCAAAACCCTAACCCTAACCCTACACCTAAGCCTAAACCTAACCCGCACCCGAAAACATAACTAAAACTAACCCTAATCTTAACGCTAACCCGATCCCTAACCCGAACACTAAACCTAACGCTAAACCTAAAACTAACCCTAAACGAACCCTAACCCCTAACCATAACCATAACCCTAACCCGAACCCGAACCCAAACACTAACCCTAAACCGAACCCTAACACTAATCCTAATCCTAATCCTAAAACTAAACCTAACCCTAACATAACCAAAACCCTAACCCCGAACCCGAAATATAAACCTAACGCTAACCCTAAACCAAACCCTAAACCAAACCCAAACCATAACCCTAACCCTAACACGAACACTAATCCTAAGCCTAACCTAACCTAACCCAAACCCTAACCCTCAACTGAAAACGAACCCTAACCCTAACCATAACCCGAACCAGATCCGAACCCTAACCCTAACCCTAACCCTCACCCTAAACCTAATCCTAACCCTAATCCTAACCCTTACCCGAACCCGAAACCAAACCGAACACGAACCCAAATCCGAACCCGAAAACTAACCCTAACACTAACACTAACCCTAAGCCAAAACCGAATGCTAACCCTAACCCTAACCTAACACGAACCCCAACACGAAACCGAACCTTAACCTTAACCCTAACCCTAAACCGAACCCTAACCCTAGCCCTCAACCTACACTTAACCCTAACCCTAACCCGAACCCGAAATCTAACCCTAACCCTAATCCTAACCCTAACCCTAACCCGAATGCGAACACTAAACCTAACAATAACCATAAACCTAACCCTGACCCTAACCCTAATCCTAACCCTGACCCGAACCCGAACCCCAACCCCGAACCCGAACCCTTAGCCTACCCCTTACCCTAACCCTTACCATAACCCTAACCCTAACCCGAACCCTAAGCCTAACCCTAACACTAACCCTAAAACTAAACCTAACCCGAATCCCAACCAGAACCCGAATCTTAACCATAACCCTAACCCTAACCCAAACCCTAACCCTAACCCTAACCCGAACCCTAACACTAATCCTAACCAAAACCCTAAACCTAACTCGAAACCGAACCCTAACCCTAATCCTAAACCCTAACATAACCCGAATGCGAATTCTAACGTAACGCTAACCAAAACTAACCCTAAACCTAACCCTAAACTAACCCTAACGCTAACCCTAACCCTAAACCTAACGCGAACCGGAACCCAAACCCTAACCCTAACACGAACCCTAACACGAATCCTAACCCTAACCCTAACAGGAACCCGAAACAAAACCCTAAACCAAACCCTAACCCTAACACTAATCCTAACCCTAATCTAACCCTAACCCTAACCATATACCCTCTCCCTCACCCGAAATCTATCCTGAACCCTACCCTAAACCTAATCCTAACCCTACTCTTAACCCTAACCAGAACCCGACCCCGAACCCGAACACTAACCCTAACCCTAACCCTAACCCGATCCCTAACACTAACACTAACACTAACCTGAACCTTAACTATAACCCTAACCCAACCCTAACACTAACCCTAACACTAAATCTAACCCGAAACCGAACTCGAACCCGAACCCTAACCCTAACCCTAACCCAAACAGTAACACTAACCCTAACACTAACCCTAACCCGAACCCGAACCTGAACCCTAATCCTAACCTTATCCCTAACCTGAACCCGAACCCTAACCCTAAACCTAACCCTAATCCTAAACGAATGCTAGCTCTAACCCTAACCATAACCCGAACCCCAACCCGAACCTGAACCCTAACATTAACCCTAACCCTAAACCTAACCCTAGCCCTAACCCTAACCCTACACCTAACCGTAACCCGAACCCGATCCCTAACAATAACCCTAACCCTAAACCTAAATGGATCCCGAACACTAAACATAACGCTAACCCTAAACCTAACACTAAACCTAACCCTAACCCTAACCCTAACTCTAAACCAAACCCTAACTCTAACCCGATCCCGAACACGATCCCTAACCCTAACCCTAAACCTAATCCTAAACCTACACAGAACCCGAAACAGAAACTTACACCTAATCCTTACCCTAACCCTAACCCGAACGAACCCTAAACCTAACGCTAACCCTAAACATAACCCTAACCCTAACCATAACACTAATCCTAACCTTAACCTAACCCTAACCATAACCCTAACCCTCACCCGAAACCAAACACTACCCGGACCCTAACCCTAAACCTAATCCTAAACCTAACCCTAACCCTAACCCGAAACCTAACCCTAACCCTAAACCTAACCCTAACCCGAACCCTAAACTGAACCCTAATCCTAACCCTAAACCAAACCCTAACCCTAACACTATTCCTAACCCGAACCCGAACCCGAAACCGAAATCTAACCCTAACCGTAACCCGAACACTAAGACTAACAATAACAATAACCCTAACCCAAACCCTAACCCTAAGCCTAACCCTAATCCTAACACTAACCCGAACCCGAAACCTAAACCTAACCCTAAACCTAAACCTAAACCTTACCCGAACCCGAACCCGAACCCTAACCCAAACCTTAATCCTAAACCTAAACCTAACCCAAATCCTAACAGTAACCCTAACAGTAACCCTAACCCGAAGCCTAACATTAACCCTAACCCTAAAATTAATGCAAACCCTAACCCTAACCCCAACCCTAACGCTAACTCTAACTCGAACCCTAACCCTAACCCTAACCCTAAACCTTAACCTAACCCTAACTTGTACCCTAACCCGAACTCGAACCCTAACAATAACAATAACTCCAACCCTCACCTGAACCGTAACCCTAAACCGAACCCAAACCCTAACCCTAAACCTATCTCGAACCCTAATCATAACCCTAACCCTACACCTAACCCTAACCCGAACCCGAAACCGAACCCTAACCCTAACCCTAACCCTAACCCTAACTCAACAGTAAACCTAACACTAAACCTAACCCTAAACCGTACCCTAATCCTAACCCTAACCCAAAACCTAATCCTAACCTTAACCCTAACCCGAACCCGAACCCTAACCCTAACACTATCCCAAACCCTAACCCGAACTGTAGCCTTAACCCTAACAGTAACCCTAAAACGAACCCTAAGAGAATCCTAACCCTAACCCTAACCCTAACCCGAAACCTATCACTAACCTAAGTCTAACCAGTAACCCTAACCCTAACCTTATCCCTAATCCGAACCCTAACCCCTAACCCTAATCCAATCCTAACCGTAACCTAACCCTAACCCTAAACCGAACCCTAATCATAAACCTAACCCAAACCTAACCCGAAACCTAACCCTAACCCTAACCCGAAACTGAAACCCTAACACTAACCCTAACCCTAACCCTAAACCTAATCCTATCCCTAATTCTAACCCTAACCCGAACCAGAACCAGAACCAAACCTAAACCTTACCCTAACCCGAATCCTAACCCGAACTCGATCCCTAACCCTAAAATAATCCTAACCCAAACCCTATCCCTAACTCTAACCCTACCCCTAACCCAAAGTCTAAACCTAACCCGAAACTGAACCCTAACCATATTCTGAACCCTAACACTAAGCCTAATCCTAACCCTAACCCGAACACTAACCCGAACCGTAGACCCAGCCCTAACTCTAACCCTAACCCGAACACTAACCAAAACCCTAAACATAACCCTAACCCTAACCCGAAGAGTAACCCTAACCCAAAAACTAACCCTGACCCGAACCCAGAACCCGTAACCGAACCGTAACCCTAACCGTTAATCTAACTCCAAGCCTATCCCGAAACCTAACCCCTAAACATAAACTTTTCCCTAAACGTAACCCTTACCCGAAGCCGAATCCGAACCTGAAACCTAACCCTAAATATAAACCTAAGCCTAGTCCTTACCAGAACCCGAATCTGAACCCTAACCCTAAACGAAGCCGAACCCGAAACAGAACACTAAACCTAACCCTAACCCTAACCTTAACACTAACGCGAAACCGAACCCTAAGCCTAACACTAAACCAAATCCTAACTCGAACGGTAACCCTAACCCTATCCCTAATCCGAACGGTAACCCTAACAGTAACCCTAACCCTAACCCAAACTCGAACCAAAACCATAAATCTAACCCTAACCCTAACCCGAACCCTAACCCAAACCCGAAACCGAACCCTAAATCTAACCCTAACCATAACCCAAACCCGAACCCGACACCTAACCCTAACCCTAAACCAACCCAAACTCTAACCCGAACAGGAAACCTAACCCTGAACCTAACCCTAAGACTTACCCGAACCCTAACCCTAAACCTAACCCTACACCTAACCCTAAACCTAACCCGAACCTGAACCCCAACACGAACCCTAACCCTAATACTAACCCTAACCCAACCGAACCATAAACCTAATGCTAACTGTAAACATAAACCTAACCCTAACACTACCCTAACCCTAACACTATTCCTAACCCTAACCCTAACCCTAAACTTAACCCTAACACTATCCCGAACCTAAACCCTAACCCTAACCTTAATCCATACCCTAACCAGAACCCTTACCTGAACCCTAACCATAACACTAACCATATACCTAACCCTAACACTAACCCGAACACGAACCCGAACCCTAAACGTAACCCTAAACCTAAACCTAACCATAACCCTATCCCAAACCCGAACCCTAACAATAATCCTATCCCGAACCCGAAAACAAACCCGAACACTAACCCTAATCCTAACACTAACCCTAATCGTACCCTTACCCTAAACCGAACCCAAACCTAACCCTAACCCTAACCCTAACACTAATCCTAACCCTATCCGTAAACCTAACCCTAACCCTAACACTAATCCTAACAATAATCCTAATCCTAAACCTAACACTAACCCTAACCCTAACCTTAATACTAACCGTAACCCTAACCCTAAGCCTAAGCCTAAACCGAACTCTAACACTAACCCTAAGCCTAATCCTAACCCGAACACTAACACTAAACCTAACACTAAACCGAAACCTAAACCTAAACCTAAACCTAAACCTAATCCTAACCGAACCCGAACCAGAACCCTAACCCTAACCCTAACCCTAACCCTAACCCTACACCTAACGGTAACCCTAAACAAAACACTATCCCTAACCCTACTCCTAACACTAACCCTAACCCTAACCCGAACCCTAACCCTAACCTGAACCCTAACACTAAGCTTAACCCTAACTCTATCCCGAAACTTAACCCGAACTGTAGTCCTAACCCTAACACTAACCCTAACCCTAACCCTAATTGTAAACTTAACCCTAACCCTAACCCGAACGCTAACCCTAACCCTAAACATAACCCTAACCTGAACACTAACCCTAACCAAAACCCTAACCCTAAACCTATCCCGAACCCTAACCCGTACCGTAGCCCTAACACTATTCCTAAACCTAAAACGAACCCTAACCAGAAACCTAACCCTAACCCTAAACCGAACCCGAACCCTAACACTAACCCTAACCCAAACCCTAACCCTAACCCTAAACTAAACCCTAACCCTAACCCTAACCCGAGCCCAAACCCTAACCCTAACCCTAATCCTATCCCGAACCCTAACCCTAACCCGAACCCTATCCCCAACCTGAACCCGAACCTGATCCTAACAATAACACTAACACTAACGCGAACCCTAACCCCTAACCCTAACCCTAACACGAACCGGAAACCTAACCCTAGCCCTAACCCAAACCCGAACCCGTACCCAAACCTAAACCCTAAAACTAACCCTAAGCCGAGCAGTACCCTAACCCTAACCCTAACGTGAACCCTAACCCGAACACTAACACTAACCCTATCCCTATGCCAAATCCTAAACCTAACATTAAACCTATCCCGAAACCGAACCCAAACCCTAACAATAACCCTAACCATAACCCGAACACTAACCGCTTACCCTAACCGTAACCCTAACCCGAAACCTAACCCTAGCACTAACCCTAACCCGAATCCTAACACTTATCCGAACCCTAACCCTAGCCCTAACCCTAATCCTAACCCTAACCCGAACCCGAACTCAAAACTAACCCTAACCAAAACCCTAACCCTAAAACTAACCCAAATTCTAACAATAACCCTAACCCTAATCCTAAACCTAAGCATAACCCAAACCCTAACACTAATCATATCCCTAATCCTAACCATAACCCGAACCCGAACCCGAAACCGAACCCTAAACCTTACCCTAAACCGAACCCTAACCCGACCTCGAACCCTAACCCTAACCCGAACCCGAACCCTAACCCTAACTCTAACACTACCCCTAACCCTAACCCTAACCCGAATCCGAACATTAACCCTAATCTGAACCATTACACTAAGCGTAACCCTAACCCTATCCCGAACGCTAATCCGAACTGTAGCCATAACCCTAACTCAAACCCTAATCCGAACCCTAACCAGAACCCTAAACCTAACCCTAACCCGAAACCTAACCCGAACCTTAACCGTAACCCTAACCCGAAACCTATCACTAACCCTAACTCTAACCAGTAACACTAACCCTAACCCTATCCCTAATCCGAACCCTAACCCTTACCCTAACCCAATCCTAACCGTAACCTTATCCCTAAAACTAAACCGAACCCTGATCCTAACCCTAAGCCAAAACCTAACCCTAAACCTAACCCTAAACCTAACCCGAAACTGAACTCTAACACTAACCCTAACCCTAACCCTAAACCTAATCCTATCCCTAATCCTAACCCTAACCCGAACCAGAACCAGAACCCGAAACCTGAACCTAACCCTAACCCGAAACCTAACCCGAACTCGAACCCTAACCCTAAAATAATCCTAACCAAAACCCTATCCCTAACTCTAACCCTACCCCTAACCCTAAGTCTAAACCTAACCCGAAACTGAACCCTAACCCTAGTCTGAAGCATAACACTAAGCCTAACCCTGACCCTATCCCAAACACTGACCCGAACCGTAGACCTAACCCTAACTCTAACCCTAACCCGAACCCTAACCAAAACCCTAAATCTAACCCTAACCCTAACCCAAACAGTAACCCTAACCCGAAAACTAACCCTAACCCGAACCCGAACCCGAACCCTAGCCCTAACGCTAACCCTAACCATAACCCTAACCCGAACCCGAACCCGAACCCGAAACCGAACCCTAAACCTAACCGTTAATCTAACTCCAACCCTAACCCGAAACCTAACCCTAACCCTAACCCTTACCCTAAACCTAACCCTTACCCGAAGCCAAATCCGAACCCGAACCCGAACCCTAACCCTAACCCTATCCTGAACCCTAACACTAACCCTAAACCTAAACCTAATGCGAACCCTACCCTAACACTACCAGTAACCCTAACCCGAACGCGAAACCTAAAAATAAACCTAACCCTAACCCTAACCCGAACCTGAACCTGCACCCTAACCCTAACCCTAAACCTAAGCCTAAACCGAAAGCTAACCCTAACCCTAACCCTAACCCGAACCTGAACCCGAACCAGAAACCTAACCTTAAACCTAACCCTACCAGAACCCTAACACTACAGTAACCCGAAACCACCCTAAACCTAACCCTAACCCTAACACTAATCCTAACCCTAACCCCAACCCTAACCCTAACCCTAACCTGAACCCGAACCTGAACATGAACCCTAACCCTAACCCTAACCCTCACCCTAACCCTAATCCTAACTCTTACCTTAACCCGAACCAGAACCCGAACACTAAAACCTAAACCTAAGCCTAAACCCAATGCTAACCCTAACACTAAAACTAACCAGAACCCCAACCCGAATCTGAACCTGAACCCTAAGCCTAACCCTAACCCGAATGCAAACCCGAACCATAAACCTAACGCTACCGTAAACCTAAAACTAACCCTAACCCTAACCCGAACCCTAACCCTAAACCGAAACCTAACCCTAACCTGAAACCTAAACCTAAACCTAAACCTAAGCCTAATCCTAACCCGAACCTGAATCCGAACCCTAACCCTAACCGAAACCGAACCGGAACCCGAACACTAACCCTAACCTTAATCCTAACCCGAACCCAAACCCTAACACTAACCTAAACGGAACCCTAACACTACAACTAAGCCTAATCCTAACCCAAACCCTAACACTAACCCTAACCCTAACCAGAACCCTAACCGTAACCCTACAACTAACCCTAATCCTACCCCGAACCTGAACCCCAACCCGAACCCTAACCCTAATTCTAACCCTAACCCGATCCCAAACCATAAACCTAATGCTAACCGTAAACCTAAACCTAACCCTAACCATAACCCTAACCCTAACCCTAACACGAAGCCAAAACCTAACCCTAACCCTAACCCTAACACTATTCCTAACCCTAACCCCTAACCCTAACCCTAACCCTAACACTAACCCGAAACCTAACCCTAACCATTGTTGAGAGCCACAGCCAAAGGGGCCCCAGCAAACTTCCAGCTGCCAGCAAACTTCCAGCTGCCGGCTGATGATGTTCATTGGGCTGTTTCCCTGCCCTTCAAGCTGCCAGCTGATGATTGGCTCACAGTGGCCCCAGCAACATCTAGCTGATTGGCTCCTCTGTAGTCATGTTCATTGGGCTGTTTCCCTGCCCTTCAGACTGCCAGCTGATGATTGGCTCACAGCGGCCCCAGCAACATCTAGCTGATTGGCTCCTCTGCGGTCATGTTCATTGGGCTGTTTCCCCTGCCTTCAGACTACGGAACTGCTCATTGGGGGACTTCTTTGGCTCCGCCCACGCGACCTAGCCAATCGGCCTCAAGAGCAGGAGGATTGGGGGAGGTGGTGTTTGGTGTGTGGGAGAGGCTTGTGGAAGCCGGTGGTGGCAGTTGGGCTCTGAGGGTTTTTCCTGAGGAGCTGTTTTGTTTGGCGTTTGTAGTTTTAAAAATAAAGTTTGTTTCTTTTGACAAGTGGCTCCTGAATTGTGCCCAGCCAGACTGCGGCAAACCGTAACCCTATCCATACCCTAACCAGAACCCTTACCTGAACCCTAACCATAACCCTATGCCTAACCCTAACCCTAAACAGAACCTGAACACAAACCCAAACACTCACCGCAACCCTAACCCTAAACCTAACCTGAACCCAAACAATAACCCTAACGTTAATCCTAAACTAATCCTAACCCTAAACCGAACCCTCACTGTAACCCGAACCCTAACCCTAACCCTAACCCTAAACCTAACCCCTAAACCTAACACTAACCTTAACTTGAACCCTAACCCTAACTCTAACCTGAACCCTAACCATAACACTAACCCTATACCTAACCCTAAACCTATCCCGAACCCGAACCCGAATCCTAACCGTAACCCTAACCCTAAACCTAACCGTAACCCTATCCCCAAACCCAAACCTAACAATAATCCTATCCCGAACCGGAACCCGAACCCGAACCCTAATCCTAACACTAAACCTAATCCTAACCTAACCCTAAACGAAGCCAAACCTAACCCTAACCCTAACCCTAAACACTAAACCTAACCCTATCCATAAACCTAACCTAACCCTAACACTAATCCTAACCCTAATCCTATTCCTAAACCTAACACTAACCATAACCCTAACCCTAACCTGATCCCTAACACTAACCTAAACCCTCACCCTAATCCTAACCCTAACCCTAACCCTAAGCCTAAGCTAAACCAAACTCTAACACTAACCCTAAGCCTAATCCTAACCCGAACCCTAGCACTAACACTAACCCTAACCCGAAACCTAAACCTTAACCTAAACCTAAGCCTAATCCTAACCCGAACCTGAACCCGAACCCTAACCCTAATCCTAACACTAATCATAATCCTAACCCTATAAAAACCCAAACCCTAACCTAACCCTAACCCTAACACTAATCCTAACCCTAATCCTAAACCTAAACCTAACCCAACCATAAACCTAAACCTAACCCGATCCCGAACACTACCCTAACCCTAACCCTAACCCTAAACTTAAACCTTACCCTAACCTGAAACTGAACCCGAACTCGAACCCTAACCCTTTCCTGAACCAACCCTAACCCTAACCCTACCAAACCCTAAAAATAACCCTAACCCTAATCCTAAACCAAACCCTAATCCTAACCCGAAACCTAACCATAACCCAACCCTAACTGAATACTAACTCCAACCCTAATCCTAATCCTAACCCTAAACCTAATCCTAACCCAAACTCGAACCCAAAACCTAAACCTAACCCGAACCCGAACCCTAAGCCTAACCCTAACAATAAGACTAACCCCAACGGTAACCCTAACCCTAACCCTAATAGGAACCCTAACCCAAACCCGAACCCTAAACCGAAACCTAACAAAACCTGAACAAAACCCTAACCCTAACCCTACAACTAACCCTAATCCTAACCCGAACCAGAACCCGAACTGAAACACAAATCCTAACCATAAACCTAAATCGAACCCGAACCGGAACCCGAACCCGAAACCGAATCCTAAACCTAATCCTAACATTAACCCTAAACCAAACTCGAACCCTAAACCTAACACTAAGCCTAAGCCTAACCCTAACCCTAACCCTAACCCGAACCCGAACCCTAACCCTACCCCTAAACCTAAAGCTAACACTAACCCTAACACTAAACCTATCCCGAACCCTAACCCTAACCCGAACCCGAACCCTAAGCCTAATCCTAAGCCTAATATTAACCCTAAACCTAACCCTTACCGGAAACCTAACCTTAACTCTAATCCTTACCCTAACCCTAACCCGAACCCGAACACTAGCCCTAACCCTAACCTGAACCCAAAACCTGACCCGAACCCTAACAATAACACTAACCCTAATCCTAAACCTAATCCTAACACTAACCAGAACCCCAACCCTAACCCTAAACATAACCCTAAACTGAAGATTAACCCTAACCGTAACCCTAACCCGAACCCGAACCCTAACCCTAAACCCTAACCCAAACCCTAACCCTAACCCTACACCTAACCATAACCCTAACCCTAATCCGAAGCCGAACCAGAATCGTAACCCTAACCATGAACCTATCCTAACCATAAACCGAACCCAAACCCTACACCTAACACTACCCTAAACCTAAACCTAAACCTAACCCTAACCGTAACCCGAACCTGAACCATAACCCTAACCTTAACCAGAACGCTAAACCGAATGGTAAACCTAAATCCTTACCTTTACCCGAACCCGAACCCGAACCCTAACCCTAACCCTAAACCTAACCTTAACCCAAACCCTAACCATAACCCTAAACCTAACCCTAACACTAACCCAACGCTAAACGTAACCCTAACCTGAAACCTAACCCTAACACTAACACTAAACATATCCCGAACCCTAACCCTAACCCTAACCCTAAACCATACCCGAACCCTAATATTAACCCGAACCCAAAACCGAAACCTAACCCTAAGCCTAACCTGAAACCTAACCTGAAACCTAACCCTAACCCTAACCCTATAACTAACCCTAACCTTAACCAGAACCTGAAACCTAACCCTAACCTAACCCTACACCTAAACCTAACCCTAACCCGAACAAGAACCCCAACCGTGACCCTAACACTAAACCTATCCCTAACCATAACCCGAACCCAAACCCTACACATAACGCTACTTAAAACCTAACCCTACACCTACCTTGAACACGAACCCTAACCCTAACCCTAACCCTAAGCATAACCTGATCGTTAACGATAACCCTAACACTAATCCAAACCCTAACCCTAATCGTAAACCTAATCCTAACCTTTACCTGAACCTGAACCCTAAACCTAAACCTAAACCTGAACCCTAAACCTAATCCTAACCCGAACCGGAACACTATCCCTAAACCTAACCCGAACCCTAAAACGAACACTAACCCTAAACCTAACCCTAACACTAACCCAAACCCTAACCCTAACTCTAACCCTAACCTGAACACTAACTCTAACCCTAATCCTAAACTAAACCCTAAATCTAAACCTAAACTTAACCCTAACACTAACCCGAACTCGAACACTAACCCTAAACCTAACCCGAACCCTAACAATACCCTAACCCTAACCCTAACCCTAACCCGAACCCAAACCCTAACTCTAAACCTAACCCTTACCCCAAACCCGAACCCGAAACCTAACCCTAACACTAACCAAACCCAAACCCTAACCCGAACCCTAATCGAAACCCAAACCCTATCCCTAACTTAACCCGAACCCGAACTCTAAACCTGACCCTAACCCTAAGCCTAAACCTAATCTTAACACAAATCCTAACCCTAACAATAACCCTAACACTAACCATAACCTTACCCTAATTGTAACCCTAACCCTAACCCTAACACTAATCGGAACCCTAACCCGAAACCTAACACTAAACCTAACAGTATTCCATACCCTAAACCAAAACCTTACACGAACCCTAACCATAACCCTATGCCTAACCCTAACCCTGACCAGAACCCGAACCCGTACCCTAACCCTAACCCTAAACCTAACCCTACCCCTAACCCTATCCCGAACTCGAAACCCAACACGAACCCGAGCCCTAACCCTAAATCTAACCTAATCCTAACCCGAACCCTCACCCTAAACCTAACCCTACCCCGAACCCGAACCCGAACCCGATCCCGAAATCTAACCCTAATCTTAACCCAAACACTAATCCTAACACTAACCCTAACCCTAACTCTAATACTAACCTTAAACCAAACCCTAACCCTATCCCAAACCCGAACCCTAACAATAATCCTATCCCGAACCCGAACCATAAACTTAACGCTGAACGTAAACCTAAACCTAACCCTAACCCTAAACCTAAAACTAACCCTAAACTTAATACTAAACCCTAACCCTAACCCTAACGCAAACCCGAACCCTAACCCTAACCCGAACACTAACCCGAACCCTAACCCTAACCCTAAGCCTAACCATAACCCTAAAACAAACACAAAACCTAACTGTAACCATAACTCTAACCCTAACCTGAACCCTAACCCTAACCCTAACCCTAATCCTAACGCTAATCATAACACGAACCCGATCCCGAACCCAAACCCTATCCCGAACCAAACCCTATCCTTTACCCTAAAACTAACACTAACCCTAACCCTAAACCTAACCCGAAACCTAACCCTAACCCTAACCCTAATCCACACCCTAAACCAAACCATTACCCTAACTGTATCCATAACCCTATGCCTAACCCTAACCCTAACAAGAAACCCGAACCCTAACCCTAACTCCAACCCTAACCCTAACCCTAACCTGAACCCTAACAATAACCCTAATGTTAATCCTAAACCTAATCCTAACCGTAAACCGAACCCTAACTCTAAACCGAACCCTAACCCTAACCCTAACCCTAACACTAAAGCAAACCCGAACCCGAAACCTAACCCTAACCCTAACCCTAACCTTAACCTGAACCCTAACCCTAATTCTAACCGAACCCTAACCATAACACTAACCTAAACCTAACCTGAACACGAAACCGAACCCTAACCGTAACCCTAACCCTAAACCTAACCGTAACCCTATCCCAAACCCAAATCCTATCAATAATCCTATCCCGAACCAGAACCAGAACCCTAACGCTTACCATAATCCTAACCCTAAACCTAATCCTAACCCTAACCTTAAACCGACCCCTAACACTAAACCTAATCCTAACACTAATCCTAACAATAACCCTAAACATAACCAAAACTCTCACACTATTCCTAAATCTAATCCTAAACCTAAACCTAACCC
Source organism: Urocitellus parryii (assembly GCF_045843805.1). Lineage (NCBI taxonomy): Eukaryota > Metazoa > Chordata > Mammalia > Rodentia > Sciuridae > Urocitellus > Urocitellus parryii. Next base: position 29,963 of record NW_027553567.1, read on the forward strand.
TAACACTAACCCTAACCCTAACCCGATCCCAAACACTAACACTAATATTAATCCTAACCCTAACCCGAATTTTAACACTAATCCTAACGCTAACCTGAAACTGAATCCAAACCCGAACCCTACCAAAACCCTTACACTAACCCTAACCCTAACACTAACCCGAACAAGAATCCAAACTCGAACCTGAACCCTAACCCTAACCCTAAACCTAACCTTAACCCTAAACCTAACCCTAAACCTAACCCTAACCCTACCCCAACCCTAACCCTAACCCTAACCATAAATCTAAACCTAAACCTAACCTGAACACTAACCCTAAATCTAATCCTAACCCGAAACCTCCACCTAAACCTAAAATTAACCCTAACACTAACCCGAACCCGAACCCTAAGCATAACCATAACCTGAACCCGAACCCTTACCCTAACCCTAACCAGAACCCTAACACTAAACCTAACCCTAACCCTAACCTAAATCCGAACGTAAACCTTACCCTAAACCTAAGCCTAACCCGAACTGTAACCCTAACACTAACCCTACCCTAACCCTAACCAGAACCCGAACCCGAACCCTAAACCTAACCCTAACCCTAACCCTAAACCTAAAACTAACCCTAAACTTAAAACTAAACCCTAACCCTAACCCTAACGCAAACCCGAACCCTAACCCTAACCCGAAAACTAACCCGAACCCTAACCCTAACCCTAAGCCTAACCATAACCCTAAAACAAACACAAAACCCTAACTGTAACCATAACTCTAACCCTAACCTGAACCCTAACCCTAACCCTAACCCTAATCCTAACGCTAATCATAACACGAACCCGATCCCGAACCCAAACCCTATCCCGAAACCAAACCCTATCCTTTACCCTAAAACTAACACTAACCCTAACCCTAACCCTAATCCTAACCCCAACAAGAACACGAAGCCTAACCCTAACCCAAACCCAAACCCGAACCCGAAACCTAACCCTAACCCTATCCCGAACCCTAAACTGAACCCTAACCTTAACCCTATCCCGAAACCTAACCCGAACCCTAACCCGAACCCTATCCCGAACCCTAACACTAACCCTAACCCTAACCCGAACTTGAACCTTAAACCTAAACCTAAACCTGACCCTAACCCTAACCCTAACCCGAACCGGAACAAAATCACTAACACTAACCCTAACCCTAAACCAAACCTTAACCCTAACTCCAACCCTAACCTGAACACTAACTCTAACCTGAATCCTAACCCAAAACCTAAAACTAAACAAAAACTTAACCCTAACACTAACCCGAACCCTAAACCTAACTCTAACCCTAACCCTAACCCTAACACAAACCCGAACCCGAAACCTAACCCTAACACTAACCCGAACCCTAACCCTAACCCGAACCCTAATCCGAACCCAAACACTATCCCTAACTTAACCAGAACATGAACCCTATACCTGAACCTAACCCTAAGCCTAACCCTAACCTTAATAATAATCCTAACCCTAACCATAACCCTAACCCTAACCATAAACCTAAACCTAATCCTAACCCTAACCCTAACCCTAACACTAATCCTATCACTAACCCTAACCCTAACCCTTACCCTAACCGGAAACCTAACCCTAACCCTAACCCTAATCCACACCCTAATCCAAACCCTTACCCGAACCCTAACCATAACCCTATGCCTAACCCTAACCCTTACCAGAAACCAAACACCTATCCTAACCCTAACACTAACCCGAACCCGAACAACAACACGAACCCGAGCCAAACCCTAACTCTAACTCTAAACCTAACCCGAACCCTAACCCTAACCCTAACCCTAACCCGAACCCAAACCCGAACCCGAACCCTAACCCTAATACTAACCCTAACCCGGAACCAAACACGGACCATAAAGCTAACGCTAACCGTAAACCTAAACCTAACTCTAACATTAATCCTAGCCCGAACCCTAACCCTAACACGAACCCAAACCCTAACCCTAACCCTAACACTAATCCTAACACTAAGCCTATACCTAACCATAACCCTAACCCAAACCCTAAACTTAACCATAACCCTAACTTGAAACTCAACCATAACCCTAACTTGAAACTCAACCCTAACCCTAACACTAAACCTAACCCTAAACCTAAACCTAAGCCGAAACCTAACCCTAACCCTAACCCTAACCCTAACCCTAAGCCTAACCCGAACACGAACCCTAAACCTAACGCTAACCCTAAACCTAATACTAACCCTAACCGAAAACCAAACCCTAACAATAACCCTAACAGTAACCCTAACAATAACACTAATCCTAACCGTAACCCTAAACCTAACTCTAAACTTAACCCGAATCTGAACCCTAACCCTAACCCTAACCCTAACCCAAATCCTAAACCTAATCCTAACCATTACCCTTACCCGAACCCCTAAATCTAACCCTAACCCTAACCCTAAACCTAACCCTAACCCTAAACCAACACCTAACTCTAACCCTAATTGAACCCTAACCCTAACCCGAACCCTAAACCGAACCCGGACCCTAACCCTAACCTAACCCGAACCCTAACACTAAGCCTAAACCTAACCCTAATCTGAACCCTAAACCTAAACCTAAACCTGACCCTAACCCTAAACCTAACCCGACCGGAACACGAACCCTAACCCTAACCCCAACCCTAACCCAAACCGAATCCCTAACAATAACCCTAACCCTAATGATAAACCTAACCGTAACCCTAACCCTTACCCTAAACCTAACCATAACCTGAACCCTAACCCTATACCTAAACCTAAACCTAACCCTAACCCTACGCCAACCCTAACCCTAACCCTAACCCTAAACCTAAACTGAACACTAACCCTAACCCTAATCCTAAACCGAAACCTAAACCTAAACCTAACCCTAACCCTAATCCTACACTAACCCGAACCCTAAACATAAGCCTAAAACTAACCGAAACCCGTAACCGAACACTAACCATAACCCTAACCTGAACATTAACACTAACCCTAACCCTAACCATAACAAGAACCCGAACCTCAACCCTTACAATAAACCAAAGCCTAAAATGAAATGTAACCCTAACCCTAACCCTAACCCGAACCCTAACCAGAACCCTAACCCTAACCCTAATACTAACATTACCCAAACCCTAATCCTAACTTTAACCCTAACCTGAACACTAACTCTAAACCTAATCCTAAAATGAACCATAAAATTAAATTTAAACTTAACTCTAACACTAAACCGAACTCGAACTCTAACCCTAACCCTAAACCCTAACGCACCCTAACCCTAACCCTAACCCTAACCCGAAACTGAACCCCAACAGGAACCCTAACCCTAACACGAACCTGAACTCTAAAACTAACCCTAACACTAACTCTAACACTAACCCTAACCCGAACACTAATACGAACCCAAACCCTATCCCTAACTTAACCCGAAGCCGAACCCTAAACCTACCGTAACCCTAAGCCTAACACTAACCTTAAAACTAATCCTAACCCTAACCATAACCATAACCCTAACCATATCCCTAACACTAACCTTAACACTAACACTAACCCTAACATTAATCCTAACCCTAACCCTAACCCTAACCCTAACCCTAACCCTAACACTAACACTAATCCTAACCCTAACCCTAACCCTAATCCACACACTAACCCAAACACTAACCCAACCCAAACCCCAAAACGAACCAGAGCCCAAACCCTAACCCTAACCCTAACCCAAACCCGAACCCTATACCTAACACTAACCCTAAACCTAACTCGAATCTAAACCGAACCCTAACCCTAAGCCTGAACCTAACCATAAGCCTAACCCGAACCTTAACCCTAACCCGAACCATAACCCTAACCCTAACACTACACCTATCCCTAACGCTATCCCGAACCTGAACCCTAAACCTAACCCTAACCCTAACCCTAATGCTAACCCTACCCAAAACCCTAGTAATAATGCTAACTCTAATCCTAAACCTAACCCCTAACCCTAACCCTAACCCTACCCCGAACCCTAATAATAATGCTAACAATAATCCTAACCCTAACCTTAACCCTAAACCTAACCGTAAACCTAACCCGAAACCTAACCCTAACCCTAACCCTAACCCAAACCCTAACCCTAAACCTAACCCTATTGCTAATCCGAACCCTAAACATAATTCTAATCCTAACCCTAACCCTAACCCTAACCCTATCCGGAACCCAAACCCGAACCCTAACGAGAATCCGATCCCGAACCCGAACCCTAACCCTAACCCTAATCCTAAACCCAACCTGAACCCAAACCCTAACCCTAAGCTTTAGCCTAAAACTAATCCTAAACCTATCCCTAACCCTAACCCTAACACTAACCCTGACCCTAACCCTAACCCGAAACCGAACCCTCACTCTAACCCTAACATTAACCCTAACCCTAATCTTAATCCTAATCCTAAGGCTAACTCGAACCACAAACCAAACACGAACCCAAACCCTAACACTTACCTGAACCCTAAACCTAACCCGAACCCTATGCCTAACCCTAACCAAAAGCCTAACCCAAATCCTAACTCGAAGCCTAACACTAACCCTAACCCTAAACCTAACCCTAACTTTAGAACTAAACCTAACCCTAACCCTAACACTATCCCGAATCCTAACTCTAACCGTAACCCTAACCCTAACCCTAACATTAATCCCAACCCTAACACTAACCCTTACCTGAACCTTAACCCTAACCCTAAACCTAACCCTAATCCTAACCCTAATCCTAATCCTTACCCTAAACCTAACACTAACCCGATCCGGAACCCGAACCCTTACCCTAAACTTAACCCTAACCTTAACCCTAACCCTAACCCGAACCCTAATAATAACACTAACTCTAATAATAAACCTAAACCTAACCCTAAACCGAACCCTAACCCTAACCCTAAACCTAACCCTAAGCCTAAACCTAACCCTTTCCCAACCTTAACCCTAACCCTAACCCGAACCCGATACCTAACACTAATCCTAATCCTAAACGAAACCCGAACCCATACCCTAACCCTAACCCTATCCCTAACCATAACCCTAACCCTACCCCGAACCCAAATAACACTAACTCTATTCCTAAACCTAACCCTAACCCTAATCCAAACCCTAATCCTAACCCAAACCCTAACCCTAAACCTAAACCTAGCCCTAACCCTAACCCGAAACCTAACACTAACCCTAACCCTAACCCTAACCTGAACAGTAACCCTAACCCTAAACCTGACCCGAACACTAACCCGAACCCTAAACCCAACCCTAACCCGAACCCTTAACCTAACACGAACCCTACACCTAACCCTAACACTAACCCGAAACTGAACCCTAACCCTAAACCTAACCCTAAACCTAACCCTAACCATAAACCTAACCCTATCCCCAACCCTAAACCTAATCCTAACCCTAAACCTAACACTAACTTGAACACTAAACCTAACCATAATCCTAACCCGAACCCTAAACCTAAACCTAAACCTAACCCTAACACTAACCCGAACCAGGACCCTAACACTAACCGTAACCCGAACCTGAACCCGAACTCGAAACCTAACCCTAACACTAACCATAACCTGAACCTACACCCGAACCATAACCCTAACCCTAAAACTAACCCTAACCCTAAAACGCACCCGAAACCTAACCCTAATCCTACTTCTAACCATAACCCTAACCCGAACTCGAATCCGAAACCTAAACCTAACCCTAACCCTAAGCCGATCGCGAACCCTAACCCTAAACCTAAACCTAAGAATAACCCGAATGGTAACACTAACCCTTACACTAACCTGAACAATAACACTAACCAGAACCAGAAACTTAACCCTAACCCTAAACCTAACCCTAACCCGAACCCAAACCAGAACCAGAACCAAAACCCTAACCCTAACCCTAACCAAAACCTTAACCCTAACCCAAACGGTAAGAAAACCCTAACTCTAACCCTAACCCAAACTTGAACCCTAACCCTAAACCTAACACAAACCCTAACCCAAACCCTAACCCGAAACCTAACACTAACCTGAACACTAACTCTAACCCTAATCCTAACCCTAACCCTAAACGTAAACCTAAACTTAACCCTAACACTAACCCGAACTCAAACCCTAACCCTAACCCTAACCCGAAAGGAACCCTAACCCTAACCCTAATCCTAACCCTAAAACTAACCCTAAAGCTAACCCTAACCCTAACCCGAACCGGAACCCTAACACTAAACCTAAACCGAACCCGAACC
>NW_027553568.1:0-36200 GCF_045843805.1 Urocitellus parryii
TTGCATTAACTGTTTTCATGTTTAGGTTTCACTCTGTTTTCTCCTATATGGATACATGTAGTTGGAACTCTAAATCAAACACGGTTTGTGCTAGCTCTTTGAAACTTGGCACAATAATGTAGTTCCAAGTTCTATCGCTATGGTTTGTGTGCTATTGAAGTAGCCCCAAGCAGAGACTGACGAGAATCCCTTTCATTTTTTTTTTTTTTTTTTTTTTTTTTTTTATTGGTCGTTCATAACATTACATAGTTCATAATACATCATATTACACAGTTTGATTCACGTGGATTATGAACTCCCCCTTTTACCCCATATACAAATTGCTGTATCCCTTCCATTGCTTGACATATTGCCTTTCTAGTGTCTGATGTATTCTGCTGTCTGTCCTATTCTCTACTATCCCCCCTCCCCTCCCCTCCCCTCCCCTCCCCTTTTCTTTCTCTACCCCTTCTACTGTAAATCATTTCTTCCATTTGTATTATCTTGTCTTGCCCCTCCTTTCCTCTTATATGACATTTTGTATAACCCTGAGGATCGCCTTCCATTTCCATGCAATTTCCCTTCTCACTATGATAAGCCACAGGCCAGCATCATTCTGAATGGAGAGAATCCCTTTCATTGAAAGGGGTTGCCAAGCTTCCAAAAAACTACGAGTTTCCTGAAATCTCAGCAAATATTTTTTCACCCAATCTTGATGATACTTCCATTTAATGATCAGTACACCAATCCACCTTGGCTCACCAAATTTCATTCTTCTAGGTTAAACCGTTCCTTTGCAGTAACCATTTTCATGTTTAGGTTTCACTCTGTTTTCTCCTATATGGATACATGTAGTTGGAACTCTAAATCAAACACGGTTTGTGCTAGCTCTTTGAAACTTGGCACAATAATGTAGTTCCAAGTTCTATCGCTATGGTTTGTGTGCTATTGAAGTAGCCCCAAGCAGAGACTGACGAGAATCCCTTTCATTGAAAGGGGTTGCCAAGCTACCAAAAAACTACGAGTTTCCTGAAATCTCAGCAAACATTTTTTCACCCAATCTTGATGATACTTCCATTTAATGATCAGTACACCAATCCCACTTGGCTCACCAAATTTCGTTCTTCTAGGTTAAATCGTTCCTTTGCAGTAACCGGTTTCACTCTGTTTTCTCCTATATAGATACGTGTAGTTGGAACTCTAAATCAAACACGGTTTGTGCTAGCTCTTTGAAACTTGGCACAATAATGTAGTTCCAAGTTCTATCGCTATTTTTTGTGTGCTATTGAAGTAGCCCCAAGCAGAGAATGACGAGAATCCCTTTCATTGAAAGGGGTTGCCAAGCTTACAAAAACTGCGAGTTTTCTGAAATCTGAGCAAACATTTTTTCACCCAATCTTGATGATACTTGCAGGTAGTGATCAGTACACGAATCCCACTTGGCTCACCAAATTTCGTTGTTCTAGGTTAAACCGTTCCTTTGCAGTAACCGTTTTCATATTTAGGTTTCACTCTGTTTTCTCCTATATGGATACATGTAGTTGGAACTCTAAATCAAACACGGTTTGTGCTAGCTCTTTGAAACTTGGCACAATAATGTAGTTCCAAGTTCTATCGCTATGGTTTGTGTGCTATTGAAGTAGCCCCAAGCAGAGACTGACGAGAATCCCTTTCATTGAAAGGGGTTGCCAAGCTTCCAAAAAACTACGAGTTTCCTGAAATCTCAGCAAACATTTTTTCACCCAATCTTGATGATACTTCCATTTAATGATCAGTACACCAATCCCACTTGGCTCACCAAATTTCGTTCTTCTAGGTTAAACTGTTCCTTTGCAGTAACCGTTTACATGTTTAGATTTCACTGTGTTTTCTCCTATATGGATACATGTAGTTGGAACTCTAAATCAAACACGGTTTGTGCTAGCTCTTTGAAACTTGGCACAATAATGTAGTTCCAAGTTCTATCGCTATGGTTTGTGTGCTATTGAAGTAGCCCCAAGCAGAGACTGACGAGAATCCCTTTCATTGAAAGGGGTTGCCAAGCTTCCAAAAAACTACGAGTTTCCTGAAATCTCAGCAAATATTTTTTCACCCAATCTTGATGATACTTCTATTTAATGATCAGTACACCAATCCCACTTGGCTCACCAAATTTCGTTCTTCTAGGTTAAACCTTTCCTTTGCAGTAACCGTTTTCATGTTTAGGTTTCACTCTGTTTTCTCCTATATGGATACATGTAGTTGGAACGCTAAATCAAACACGGTTTGTGCTAGCTCTTTGAAACTTGGCACAATAATGTAGTTTCATGATCTATCGCTAGGGTTTGTGTGCTATTGAAGTAGCCCCAAGCAGAGACTGATGAGAATCCCTTTCATTGAAAGGGGTTGCCAAGCTTCGAAAAAACTGCGAGTTTCCTGAAATCTCAGCAAACATTTTTTCACCCAATCTTGATGATACTTGCAGGTAGTGATCAGTACACGAATCCCACTTGGCTCACCAAATTTCGTTCTTCTAGGTTAAACCGTTCCTTTGCAGTAACCTTTTTCATTTTTAGGTTTCACTCTGTTTTCTCCTATATGGATACATGTAGTTGGAACTCTAAATCAAACACGGTTTGTGCTAGCTCTTTGAAACTTGGCACAATAATGTAGTTCCAAGTTCTATGGCTATGGTTTGTGTGCTATTGAAGTAGCCCCAAGCAGAGACTGACGAGAATCCCTTTCATTGAAAGGGGTTGCCAAGCTTACAAAAAACTGCGAGTTTTCTGAAATCTCAGCAAACATTTTTTCACCCAATCTTGATGATACTTGCAGGTAGTGATCAGTACATGAATCCCACTTGGCTCACTAAATTTCGTTCTTCTACGTTAAACCGTTCCTTTGCAGTAACCCTTTTCATGTTTAGGTTTCACTCTGTTTTCTCCTATATGGATACATGTAGTTGGAACGCTAAATCAAACACGGTTTGTGCTAGCTCTTTGAAACTTGGCACAATAATGTAGTTTCATGATCTATCGCTAGGGTTTGTGTGCTATTGAAGTAGCCCCAAGCAGAGACTGATGAGAATCCCTTTCATTGAAAGGGGTTGCCAAGCTTCGAAAAAACTGCGAGTTTCCTGAAATCTCAGCAAACATTTTTTCACCCAATCTTGATGATACTTCTATTTAATGATCAGTACACGAATCCCACTTGGCTCACCAAATTTCGTTCTTCTAGGTTAAACCGTTCCTTTGCAGTAACCGTTTTCATGTTTAGGTTTCACTCTGTTTTCTCCTATATGGATACATGTAGTTGGAACGCTAAATCAAACACGGTTTGTGCTAGCTCTTTGAAACTTGGCACAATAATGTAGTTCCAAGTTCTATCGCTATGGTTTGTGTGCTATTGAAGTAGCCCCAAGCAGAGACTGACGAGAATCCCTTTCATAGAATGGGGTTGCCAGGCTCCCAAAAAACTGCGAGTATCCTTAAATCTCAGCAAACATTTTTTCACCCAGTCTTGATGATACATCCATTTAATGATCAGTACACCAATCCCACTTGGCTCACCAAATTTCGTTCTTCTAGGTTAAACCGTTCCTTTGCAGTAATCGTTTTCATATTTAGGTTTCACTCTGTTTTCTCCTATATAGATTCATGTAGTTGGAACTCTAAATCAAACACGGTTTGTGCTAGCTCTTTGAAACTTGGCACAATAATGTAGTTCCAAGTATTGTCGCTATGATTTGTGTGCTTTTGAAGTAGCCCCAAGCAGAGACTGACGAGAATCCCTTTCATTGAAAGGGGTTATCAAGCTTCCAAAAAACTACGAGTTTCCTGAAATCTCAGCAAACATTTTTTCACCCAATCTTGATGATACTTGCATGTAGTGATCAGTACACGAATCCCACTTGGCTCACCAAATTTCGTTGTTCTAGGTTAAACCGTTCCTTTGCAGTAACCGTTTTCATGTTTAGATTTCACTCTGTTTTCTCCTATATGGATACATGTAGTTGGAACTCTAAATCAAACACGGTTTGTGCTAGCTCTTTGAAACTTGGCACAATAATGTAGTTCCAAGTTCTATCGCTATGGTTTGTGTGCTATTGAAGTAGCCCCAAGCAGAGACTGACGAGAATCCCTTTCATTGAAAGGGGTTGCCAAGCTTCCAAAAAACTACGAGTTTCCTGAAATCTCAGCAAACATTTTTTCACCCAATCTTGATGATACATCCATTTAATGATCAGTACACCAATCCCACTTGGCTCACCAAATTTCGTTCTTCTAGGTTAAACCGTTCCTTTGCAGTAATCGTTTTCATATTTAGGTTTCACTCTGTTTTCTCCTATATAGATACATGTATTTGGAACTCTAAATCAAACACGGTTTGTGCTAGCTCTTTGAAACTTGGCACAATAATGTAGTTTCATGATCTATCGCTAGGGTTTGTGTGCTATTGAAGTAGCCCCAAGCAGAGACTGATGAGAATCCCTTTCATTGAAAGGGGTTGCCAAGCTTCGAAAAAACTGCGAGTTTCCTGAAATCTCAGCAAACATTTTTTCACCCAATCTTGATGATACTTCTATTTAATGATCAGTACACCAATCCCACTTGGCTCACCAAATTTCGTTCTTCTAGGTTAAACCGTTCCTTTGCAGTAACCGTTTTCATGTTTAGGTTTCACTCTGTTTTCTCCTATATGGATACATGTAGTTGGAACGCTAAATCAAACACGGTTTGTGCTAGCTCTTTGAAACTTGGCACAATAATGTAGTTCCAAGTTCTATCGCTATGGTTTGTGTGCTATTGAAGTAGCCCCAAGCAGAGACTGACGAGAATCCCTTTCATAGAATGGGGTTGCCAGGCTTCCAAAAAAATGCGAGTATCCTTAAATCTCAGCAAACATTTTTTCACCCAGTCTTGATGATACATCCATTTAATGATCAGTACACCAATCCCACTTGGCTCACCAAATTTCGTTCTTCTAGGTTAAACCGTTCCTTTGCAGTAATCGTTTTCATATTTAGGTTTCACTCTGTTTTCTCCTATATAGATACATGTAGTTGGAACTCTAAATCAAACACGGTTTGTGCTAGCTCTTTGAAACTTGGCACAATAATGTAGTTCCAAGTACTGTCGCTATGATTTGTGTGCTTTTGAAGTAGCCCCAAGCAGAGACTGACGAGAATCCCTTTCATTGAAAGGGGTTATCAAGCTTCCAAAAAACTACGAGTTTCCTGAAATCTCAGCAAACATTTTTTCACCCAATCTTGATGATACTTGCATGTAGTGATCAGTACACGAATCCCACTTGGCTCACCAAATTTCGTTGTTCTAGGTTAAACCGTTCCTTTGCAGTAACCGTTTTCATGTTTAGATTTCACTCTGTTTTCTCCTATATGGATACATGTAGTTGGAACTCTAAATCAAACACGGTTTGTGCTAGCTCTTTGAAACTTGGCACAATAATGTAGTTCCAAGTTCTATCGCTATGGTTTGTGTGCTATTGAAGTAGCCCCAAGCAGAGACTGACGAGAATCCCTTTCATTGAAAGGGGTTGCCAAGCTTCCAAAAAACTACGAGTTTCCTGAAATCTCAGCAAACATTTTTTCACCCAATCTTGATGATACATCCATTTAATGATCAGTACACCAATCCCACTTGGCTCACCAAATTTCGTTCTTCTAGGTTAAACCGTTCCTTTGCAGTAATCGTTTTCATATTTAGGTTTCACTCTGTTTTCTCCTATATAGATACATGTATTTGGAACTCTAAATCAAACACGGTTTGTGCTAGCTCTTTGAAACTTGGCACAATAATGTAGTTTCATGATCTATCGCTGGGTTTGTGTGCTATTGAAGTAGCCCCAAGCAGAGACTGACGAGAATCCCTTTCATTGAAAGGGGTTGCCAAGCTTCGAAAAACTGCGAGTTTCCTGAAATCTCAGCAAACATTTTTTCACCCAATCTTGATGATACTTGCAGGTAGTGATCAGTACACGAATCCCACTTGGCTCACCAAATTTCGTTCTTCTAGGTTAAACCCGTTCCTTTGCAGTAACCTTTTTCATGTTTAGGTTTCAGTCTGTTTTCTCCTATATGGATACATGTAGTTGGAACTCTAAATCAAACACGGTTTGTGCTAGCATTTGAAACTTTGCACAATAATGTAGTTCCAAGTTCTATCTCTATGGTTTGTGTGCTATTGAAGTAGCCCCAAGCAGAGACTGACGAGAATCCCTTTCATTGAAACGGGTTGCCAAGCTTCCAAAAAACTACGAGTTTCCTGAAATCTCAGCAAACATTTTTTCACCCAATCTTGATGATACTTCTATTTAATGATCAGTACACCAATCCCACTTGGCTCACCAAATTTCGTTCTTCTAGGTTAAACCGTTCCTTTGCAGTAACCATTTTCATGTTTAGGTTTCACTCTGTTTTCTCCTATATGGATACATGTAGTTGGACCTCTAAATCAAACACGGTTTGTGCTAGCTCTTTGAAACTTGGCACAATAATGTAGTTCCAAGTTCTATCGCTATGGTTTGTGTGCTATTGAAGTAGCCCCAAGCACAGACTGACGAGAATCCCTTTCATAGAATGGGGTTGCCAGGCTTCCAAAAAACTGCGAGTATCCTTAAATCTCAGCAAACATTTTTTCACCCAGTCTTGATGATACATCCATTTAATGATCAGTACACCAATCCCACTTGGCTCACCAAATTTCGTTCTTCTAGGTTAAACCGTTCCTTTGCAGTAATCATTTTCATATTTAGGTTTCACTCTGTTTTCTCCTATATAGATACATGTTGTGGGAACTCTAAATCAAACACGGTTTGTGCTAGCTCTTTGAAACTTGGCACAATAATGTAGTTCCAAGTACTGTCGCTATGATTTGTGTGCTTTTGAAGTAGCCCCAAGCAGAGACTGACGAGAATCCCTTTCATTGAAAGGGGTTATCAAGCTTCCAAAAAACTACGAGTTTCCTGAAATCTCAGCAAACATTTTTTCACCCAATCTTGATGATACTTGCATGTAGTGATCAGTACACGAATCCCACTTGGCTCACCAAATTTCGTTGTTCTAGGTTAAACCGTTCCTTTGCAGTAACCGTTTTCATGTTTAGATTTCACTCTGTTTTCTCCTATATGGATACATGTAGTTGGAACTCTAAATAAAACACGGTTTGTGCTAGCTCTTTGAAGCTTGGCACAATAATGTAGTTCCAAGTTCTATCGCTATGGTTTGTGTGCTATTGAAGTAGCCCCAAGCAGAGACTGACGAGAATCCCTTTCATAGAATGGGGTTGCCAGGCTTCCAAAAAACTGCGAGTGTCCTTAAATCTCAGCAAACATTTTTTCACCCAGTCTTGATGATACATGCATTTAATGATCAGTACACCAATCCCACTTGGCTCACCAAATTTCGTTCTTCTAGGTTAAACCGTTCCTTTGCAGTAATCGTTTTCATATTTAGGTTTCACTCTGTTTTCTCCTATATGGATACATGTATTTGGAACTCTAAATCAAACACGGTTTGTGCTAGCTCTTTGAAACTTGGCACAATAATGTAGTTTCATGATCTATCGCTAGGGTTTGTGTGCTATTGAAGTAGCCCCAAGCAGAGACTGACGAGAATCCCTTTCATTGAAAGGGGTTGCCAAGCTTCGAAAAAACTGCGAGTTTCCTGAAATCTCAGCAAACATTTTTTCACCCAATCTTGATGATACTTGCAGGTAGTGATCAGTACACGAATCCCACTTGGCTCACCAAATTTCGTTCTTCTAGGTTAAACCGTTCCTTTGCAGTAACCTTTTTCATGTTTAGGTTTCACTCTGTTTTCTCCTATATGGATACATGTAGTTGGAACTCTAAATCAAACACGGTTTGTGCTAGCTCTTTGAAACTTGGCACAATAATGTAGTTCCAAGTTCTATGGCTATGGTTTGTGTGCTATTGAAGTAGCCCCAAGCAGAGACTGACGAGAATCCCTTTCATTGAAAGGGGTTGCCAAGCTTCCAAAAAACTGCGAGTTTCCTGAAATCTCAGCAAACATTTTTTCATCCAATCTTGATGATACTTCCATTTAATGATCAGTACACCAATCCCACTTGTCTCACCAAATTTCGTTCTTCTAGGTTAAACCGTTCCTTTGCAGTAACCGTTTTCATGTTTAGGTTTTAGTCTGTTTTCTCCTATATGGATACATGTAGTTGGAACTCTAAATCAAACACGGTTTGTGCTAGCTCTTTGAAACTTGGCACAATAATGTAGTTCCAAGTTCTATCGCTATGGTTTGTGTGCTATTGAAGTAGCCCCAGGCAGAGACTGACGAGAATCCCTTTCATTGAAAGGGGTTGCCAAGCTTCCAAAAAACTACGAGTTTACTGAAATCTCAGCTAACATTTTTTCACCCAATCTTGATGATACTTCCATTTAATGATCAGTACACCAATCCACCTTGGCTCACCAAATTTCGTTCTTCTAGGTTAAACCGTTCCTTTGCAGTAACCATTTTCATGTTTAGGTTTCACTCTGTTTTCTCCTATATGGATACATGTAGTTGGAACTCTAAATCAAACACGGTTTGTGCTAGCTCTTGAAACTTGGCACAATAATGTAGTTCCAAGTTCTATCGCTACGGTTTGTGTGCTATTGAAGTAGCCCCAAGCAGAGACTGACGAGAATCCCTTTCATTGAAAGGGGTTGCCAAGCTTCCAAAATACTACGAGTTTCCTGTAATCTCAGCTAACATTTTTTCACCCAATCTTGATGATACTTCTATTTAATGATCAGTACACCAATCCCACTTGTCTCACCAAATTTCGTTCTTCTAGGTTAAACCGTTCCTTTGCAGTAACCATTTTCATGTTTAGGTTTCACTCTGTTTTCTCCTATATGGATACATGTAGTTGGAACTCTAAATCAAACACGGTTTGTGCTAGCTCTTTGAAACTTGGCACAATAATGTAGTTCCAAGTACTATCGCTACGGTTTGTGTGCTATTGAAGTAGCCCCAAGCAGAGACTGACGAGAATCCCTTTCATTGAAAGGGGTTGCCAAGCTTCCAAAAAACTATGAGTTTCCTGAAATCTCAGCAAACACTTTTTCACCCAATCTTCATGATACTTCCATTTAATGATCAGTACACCAATCCCACTTGGCTCACCAAATTTCGTTCTTCTAGGTTAAATCGTTCCTTTGCAGTAACCGTTTTCATGTTTAGGTTTCACTCTGTTTTCTCCTATATAGATACGTGTAGTTGGAACTCTAAATCAAACACGGTTTGTGCTAGCTCTTTGAAACTTGGCACAATAATGTAGTTCCAAGTTCTATCGCTATGGTTTGTGTGCTATTGAAGTAGCCCCAAGCAGAGAATGACGAGAATCCCATTCATTGAAAGGGGTTGCCAAGCTTACAAAAAACTGCGTGTTTTCTGAAATCTCAGCAAACATTTTTTCACCCAATCTTGATGATACTTGCAGGTAGTGATCAGTACATGAATCCCACTTGGCTCACTAAATTTCGTTCTTCTACGTTAAACCGTTCCTTTGCAGTGACCCTTTTCATGTTTAGGTTTCACTCTGTTTTCTCCTATATGGATACATGTAGTTGGAACTCTAAATCAAACACGGTTTGTGCTAGCTCTTTGAAACTTGGCACAATAATGTAGTTCCAAGTACTGTCGCTATGATTTGTGTGCTTTTGAAGTAGCCCCAAGCAGAGACTGACGAGAATCCCTTTCATTGAAAGGGGTTATCAAGCTTCCAAAAAACTACGAGTTTCCTGAAATCTCAGCAAACATTTTTTCACCCAATCTTGATGATACTTCTATTTAATGATCAGTACACCAATCCCACTTGGCTCACCAAATTTCGTTCTTCTAGGTTAAACCGTTCCTTTGCAGTAACCGTTTTCATGTTTAGGTTTCACTCTGTTTTCTCCTATATGGATACATGTAGTTGGAACTCTAAATCAAACACGGTTTGTGCTAGCTCTTTGAAACTTGGCACAATAATGTAGTTCCAAGTTCTATCGCTAGGGTTTGTGTGCTATTGAAGTAGCCCCAAGCACAGACTGACGAGAATCCCTTTCATAGAATGGGGTTGCCAGGCTTCCAAAAAACTGCGAGTATCCTTAAATCTCAGCAAACATTTTTTCACCCAATCTTGATGATACTTCCATTTAATGATCAGTACACCAATCCACCTTGGCTCACCAAATTTCATTCTTCTAGGTTAAACCGTTCCTTTGCAGTAACCATTTTCATGTTTAGGTTTCACTCTGTTTTCTCCTATATGGATACATGTATTTGGAACTCTAAATCAAACACGGTTTGTGCTAGCTCTTTGAAACTTGGCACAATAATGTAGTTCCAAGTTCTATCGTTAGGGTTTGTGTGCTATTGAAGTAGCCCCAAGCAGAGACAGACGAGAATCCCTTTCATTGAAAGGGGTTGCCAAGCTTCCAAAAAACTACGAGTTTCCTGAAATTTCAGCAAACATTTTTTCACCCAATCTTGATGATACTTCCATTTAATGATCAGTACACCAATCCCACTTGGCTCACCAAATTTCGTTCTTCTAGGTTAAATCGTTCCTTTGCAGTAACCGTTTTCATGTTTAGGTTTCACTCTGTTTTCTCCTATATAGATACGTGTAGTTGGAACTCTAAATCAAACACGGTTTGTGCTAGCTCTTTGAAACTTGGCACAATAATGTAGTTCCAAGTTCTATTGCTATGGTTTGTGTGCTATTGAAGTAGCCCCAAGCAGAGAATGACGAGAATCCCTTTCATTGAAAGGGGTTGCCAAGCTTACAAAAAACTGCGAGTTTCCTGAAATATCAGCAAACACTTTTTCACCCAATCTTGATGATACTTGCAGGTAGTGATCAGTACATGAATCCCACTTGGCTCACTAAATTTCGTTCTTCTACGTTAAACCGTTCCTTTGCAGTAACCCTTTTCATGTTTAGGTTTCACTCTGTTTTCTCCTATATGGATACATGTAGTTGGAACTCTAAATCAAACACGGATTGTGCTAGCTCTTTGAAACTTGGCACAATAATGTAGTTCCAAGTACTGTCGCTATGATTTGTGTGCTTTTGAAGTAGCCCCAAGCAGAGACTGATGAGAATCCCTTTCATTGAAAGGGGTTATCAAGCTTCCAAAAAACTACGAGTTTCCTGAAATCTCAGCAAACATTTTTTCAAACAATCTTGATGATACTTCCATTTAATAATCAGTACACCAATCCCACTTGGCTCACCAAATTTCGTTCTTCTAGGTTAAACCGTTCTTTTGCAGTCACCGTTTTCATGTTTAGGTTTCACTCTGTTTTCTCCTATATGGATAAATGTAGTTGGAACTCTAAATCAAACACGGTTTGTGCTAGCTCTTTGAAACTTGGCACAATAATGTAGTTCCAAGTTCTATCGCTATGGTTTCTGTGCTATTGAAGTAGCCCCAAGCAGAGACTGACGAGAATCCCTTTCATTGAAAGGGGTTGCCAAGCTTCCAAAAAACTACGAGTTTCCTGAAATCACAGCAAACATTTTTTCACCCAATCTTGATGATACTTCCATTTAATGATCAGTACACCAATCCCACTTGGCTCACGAAATTTCGTTCTTCTAGGTTAAACCGTTCCTTTGCAGTAACCATTTTCATGTTTAGGTTTCACTCTGTTTTCTCCTATATGGATACATGTAGTTGGAACTCTAAATCAAACACGGTTTGTGCTAGCTCTTTGAAACTTGGCACAATAATGTAGTTCCAAGTACTGCCGCTATGATTTGTGTGCTTTTGAAGTAGCCCCAAGCAGAGACTGACGAGAATCCCTTTCATTGAAAGGGGTTATCAAGCTTCCAAAAAACTACGAGTTTCCTGAAATCTCAGCAAACATTTTTTCACCCAATCTTGATGATACTTGCAGGTAGTGATCAGTACACGAATCCCACTTGGCTCACCAAATTTCGTTCTTCTAGGTTAAACCGTTCCTTTGCAGTCACCGTTTTCATGTTTAGGTTTCACTCTGTTTTCTCCTATATGGATACATGTAGTTGGAACTCTAAATCAAACACGGTTTGTGCTAGCTCTTTGAAACTTGGCACAATAATGTAGTTCCAAGTTCTATCGCTATGGTTTGTGTGCTATTGAAGTAGCCCCAAGCAGAGACTGACGAGAATCCCTTTCAATGAAAGGGGTTGCCAAGCTTCCAAAAAACTACGAGTTTCCTGAAATCACAGCAAACATTTTTTCACCCAATCTTGATGATACTTCCATTTAATGATCAGTACACCAATCCCACTTGGCTCACCAAATTTCGTTCTTCTAGGTTAAATCGTTCCTTTGCAGTAACCGTTTTCATGTTTAGGTTTCACTCTGTTTTCTCCTATATAGATACGTGTAGTTGGAACTCTAAATCAAACACGGTTTGTGCTAGCTGTTTGAAACTTGGCACAATAATGTAGTTCCAAGTTCTATTGCTATGGTTTGTGTGCTATTGAAGTAGCCCCAAGCAGAGAATGACGAGAATCCCTTTCATTGAAAGGGGTTGCCAAGCTTACAAAAAACTGCGAGTTTCCTGAAATCTCAGCAAACACTTTTTCACCCAATCTTGATGATACTTGCAGGTAGTGATCAGTACATGAATCCCACTTGGCTCCCTAAATTTCGTTCTTCTACGTTAAACCGTTCCTTTGCAGTAACCCTTTTCATGTTTAGGTTTCACTCTGTTTTCTCCTATATGGATACATGTAGTTGGAACTCTAAATCAAACACGGATTGTGCTAGCTCTTTGAAACTTGGCACAATAATGTAGTTCCAAGTACTGTCGCTATGATTTGTGTGCTTTTGAAGTAGCCCCAAGCAGAGACTGACGAGAATCCCTTTCATTGAAAGGGGTTATCAAGCTTCCAAAAAACTACGAGTTTCCTGAAATCTCAGCAAACATTTTTTCACCCAATCTTGATGATACTTGCAGGTAGTGATCAGTACACGAATCCCACTTAGCTCACCAAATTTCGTTGTTCTAGGTTAAACCGTTCCTTTGCAGTAACCGTTTTCATGTTTAGGTTTCACTCTGTTTTCTCCTATATGGATACATGTAGTTGGAACTCTAAATCAAACACGGTTTGTGCTAGCTCTTTGAAACTTGGCACAATAATGTAGTTCCAAGTTCTATCGCTATGGTTTGTGTGCTATTGAAGTAGCCCCAAGCAGAGACTGACGAGAATCCCTTTCATTGAAAGGGGTTGCCAAGCTTCCAAAAAACTACGAGTTTCCTGAAATCTCAGCAAACATTTTTTCACCAGTCTTGATGATACTTCCATTTAATGATCAGTACACCAATCCCACTTGGCTCACCAAATTTCGTTCTTCTAGGTTAAACCGTTCCTTTGCAGTAATCGTTTTCATATTTAGGTTTCACTCTGTTTTCTCCTATATGGATACATGTAGTTGGAACTCTAAATCAAACACGGTTTGTGCTAGCTCTTTGTAACTTGGCACAATAATGTAGTTCCAAGTTCTATCGCTAAGGTTTGTGTGCTATTGAAGTAGCCCCAAGCAGAGACTGATGAGAATCCCTTTCATTGAAAGGGTTGCCAAGCTTCCAAAAAACTACGAGTTTCCTGAAATCTCAGCAAACATTTTTTCCCCAATCTTGATGATACTTCCATTTAATGATCAGTACACCAATCCCACTTGGCTCACCAAATTTCGTTCTTCTAGGTTAAACTGTTCCTTTGCAGTAACCGTTTTCATGTTTAGATTTCACTCTGTTTTCTCCTATATGGATACATGTAGTTGGAACTCTAAATCAAACACGGTTTGTGCTAGCTCTTTGAAACTTGGCACAATAATGTAGTTCCAAGTTCTATCGCTATGGTTTGTGTGCTATTGAAGTAGCCCCAAGCAGAGACTGAAGAGAATCCCTTTCATTGAAAGGGGTTGCCAAGCTTCCAAAAAACTGCGAGTTTCCTGAAATCTCAGCAAACATTTTTTCACCCAATCTTGATGATACTTCTATTTAATGATCAGTACACCAATCCCACTTGGCTCACCAAATTTCGTTCTTCTAGGTTAAACCGTTCCTTTGCAGTAACCGTTTTCATGTTTAGGTTTCACTCTGTTTTCTCCTATATGGATACATGTAGTTAGAACTCTAAATCAAACACGGTTTGTGCTAGCTCTTTGAAACTTGGCACAATAATGTAGTTCCAAGTTCTATCGCTAAGGTTTGTGTGCTATTGAAGTAGCCCCAAGCAGAGACTGACGAGAATCCCTTTCATAGAATGGGGTTGCCAGGCTTCCAAAAAACTGCGAGTTTCCTGAAATCTCAGCAAACATTTTTTCACCCAGTCTTGATGATACTTCCATTTAATGATCAGTACACCAATCCCACTTGTCTCACCAAATTTCGTTCTTCTAGGTTAAACCGTTCCTTTGCAGTAATCGTTTTCATATTTAGGTTTCACTCTGTTTTCTCCTATATGGATACATGTAGTTGGAACTCTAAATCAAACACGGTTTGTGCTAGCTCTTTGTAACTTGGCACAATAATGTAGTTCCAAGTTCTATCGCTATGGTTTGTGTGCTATTGAAGTAGCCCCAAGCAGAGACTGACGAGAATCCCTTTCATTGAAAGGGGTTGCCAAGCTTCCAAAAAACTACGAGTTTCCTGAAATCTCAGCAAACATTTTTTCACCCAATCTTGATGATACTTCCATTTAATGATCAGTACACCAATCCCACTTGGCTCACCAAATTTCGTTCTTCTAGGTTAAATCGTTCCTTTGCAGTAACCGTTTTCATGTTTAGGTTTCACTCTGTTTTCTCCTATATAGATACGTGTAGTTGGAACTCTAAATCAAACACGGTTTGTGCTAGCTCTTTGAAACTTGGCACAATAATGTAGTTCCAAGTTCTATTGCTATGGTTTGTGTGCTATTGAAGTAGCCCCAAGCAGAGACTGACGAGAATCCCTTTCATTGAAAGGGGTTGCCAAGCTTACAAAAAACTGCGAGTTTCCTGAAATCTCAGCAAACACTTTTTCACCCAATCTTGATGATACTTGCAGGTAGTGATCAGTACATGAATCCCACTTGGCTCACTAAATTTCGTTCTTCTACGTTAAACCGTTCCTTTGCAGTAACCCTTTTCATGTTTAGGTTTCACTCTGTTTTCTCCTATATGGATACATGTAGTTGGAACTCTAAATCAAACACGGATTGTGCTAGCTCTTTGAAACTTGGCACAATAATGTAGTTCCAAGTACTGTCGCTATGATTTGTGTGCTTTTGAAGTAGCCCCAAGCAGAGACTGACGAGAATCCCTTTCATTGAAAGGGGTTATCAAGCTTCCAAAAAACTACGAGTTTCCTGAAATCTCAGCAAACATTTTTTCACCCAATCTTGATGATACTTGCAGGTAGTGATCAGTACACGAATCCCACTTGGCTCACCAAATTTCGTTGTTCTAGGTTAAACCGTTCCTTTGCAGTAACCGTTTTCATGTTTAGGTTTCACTCTGTTTTCTCCTATATGGATACATGTAGTTGGAACTCTAAATCAAACACGGTTTGTGCTAGCTCTTTGAAACTTGGCACAATAATGTAGTTCCAAGTTCTATCGCTATGCTTTGTGTGCTATTGAAGTAGCCCCAAGCAGAGACTGACGAGAATCCCTTTCATTGAAAAGGGTTGCCAAGCTTCCAAAAAACTACGAGTTTCCTGAAATCTCAGCAAACATTTTTTCACCCAGTCTTGATGATACATCCATTTAATGATCAGTACACCAATCCCACTTGGCTCACCAAATTTCGTTCTTCTAGGTTAAACCGTTCCTTTGCAGTAATCGTTTTCATATTTAGGTTTCACTCTGTTTTCTCCTATATGGATACATGTAGTTGGAACTCTAAATCAAACACGGTTTGTGCTAGCTCTTTGTAACTTGGCACAATAATGTAGTTCCAAGTTCTATCGCTAAGGTTTGTGTGCTATTGAAGTAGCCCCAAGCAGAGACTGATGAGAATCCCTTTCATTGAAAGGGGATGTCAAGCTTCCAAAAAACTGCGAGTTTCCTGAAATCTCAGCAAACATTTTTTCACCCAGTCTTGATGATACTTCCATTTAATGATCAGTACACCAATCCCACTTGGCTCACCAAATTTCGTTCTTCTAGGTTAAACCGTTCCTTTGCAGTAATCGTTTTCATATTTAGGTTTCACTCTGTTTTCTCCTATATGGATACATGTAGTTGGAACTCTAAATCAAACACGGTTTGTGCTAGCTCTTTGAAACTTGGCACAATAATGTAGTTCCAAGTTCTATCGCTATGGTTTGTGTGCTATTGAAGTAGCCCCAAGCAGAGACTGACGAGAATCCCTTTCATTGAAAGGGGTTGCCAAGCTTCCAAAAAACTACGAGTTTCCTGAAATCTCAGCAAACATTTTTTCACCCAATCTTGATGATACTTCCATTTAATGATCAGTACACCAATCCCACTTGGCTCACCAAATTTCGTTCTTCTAGGTTAAATCGTTCCTTTGCAGTAACCGTTTTCAAGTTTAGGTTTCACTCTGTTTTCTCCTATATAGATACGTGTAGTTGGAACTCTAAATCAAACACGGTTTGTGCTAGCTCTTTGAAAATTGGCACAATAATGTAGTTCCAAGTTCTATCGCTATGGTTTGTGTGCTATTGAAGTAGCCCCAAGCAGAGAATGACGAGAATCCCTTTCATTGAAAGGGGTTGCCAAGCTTACAAAAAACTGCGAGTTTCCTGAAATCTCAGCAAACATTTTTTCACCCAATCTTGATGATAGTTGCAGGTAGTGATCAGTACATGAATCCCACTTGGCTCACTAAATTTCGTTCTTCTACGTTAAACCGTTCCTTTGCAGTAACCCTTTTCATGTTTAGGTTTCACTCTGTTTTCTCCTATATGGATACATGTAGTTGGAATTCTAAATCAAACACGGTTTGTGCTAGCTCTTTGAAACTTGGCACAATAATGTAGTTCCAAGTTCTATCGCTATGGTTTGTGTGCTATTGAAGTAGCCCCAAGCAGAGACTGAAGAGAATCCCTTTCATTGAAAGGGGTTGCCAAGCTTCCAAAAAACTGCGAGTTTCCTGAAATCTCAGCAAACATTTTTTCACCCAATCTTGATGATACTTCTATTTAATGATCAGTACACCAATCCCACTTGGCTCACCAAATTTCGTTCTTCTAGGTTAAACCGTTCCTTTGCAGTAACCGTTTTCATGTTTAGGTTTCACTCTGTTTTCTCCTATATGGATACATGTAGTTAGAACTCTAAATCAAACACGGTTTGTGCTAGCTCTTTGAAACTTGGCACAATAATGTAGTTCCAAGTTCTATCGCTAAGGTTTGTGTGCTATTGAAGTAGCCCCAAGCAGAGACTGACGAGAATCCCTTTCATAGAATGGGGTTGCCAGGCTTCCAAAAAACTGCGAGTTTCCTGAAATCTCAGCAAACATTTTTTCACCCAGTCTTGATGATACTTCCATTTAATGATCAGTACACCAATCCCACTTGTCTCACCAAATTTCGTTCTTCTAGGTTAAACCGTTCCTTTGCAGTAATCGTTTTCATATTTAGGTTTCACTCTGTTTTCTCCTATATGGATACATGTAGTTGGAACTCTAAATCAAACACGGTTTGTGCTAGCTCTTTGTAACTTGGCACAATAATGTAGTTCCAAGTTCTATCGCTATGGTTTGTGTGCTATTGAAGTAGCCCCAAGCAGAGACTGACGAGAATCCCTTTCATTGAAAGGGGTTGCCAAGCTTCCAAAAAACTACGAGTTTCCTGAAATCTCAGCAAACATTTTTTCACCCAATCTTGATGATACTTCCATTTAATGATCAGTACACCAATCCCACTTGGCTCACCAAATTTCGTTCTTCTAGGTTAAATCGTTCCTTTGCAGTAACCGTTTTCATGTTTAGGTTTCACTCTGTTTTCTCCTATATAGATACGTGTAGTTGGAACTCTAAATCAAACACGGTTTGTGCTAGCTCTTTGAAACTTGGCACAATAATGTAGTTCCAAGTTCTATTGCTATGGTTTGTGTGCTATTGAAGTAGCCCCAAGCAGAGACTGACGAGAATCCCTTTCATTGAAAGGGGTTGCCAAGCTTACAAAAAACTGCGAGTTTCCTGAAATCTCAGCAAACACTTTTTCACCCAATCTTGATGATACTTGCAGGTAGTGATCAGTACATGAATCCCACTTGGCTCACTAAATTTCGTTCTTCTACGTTAAACCGTTCCTTTGCAGTAACCCTTTTCATGTTTAGGTTTCACTCTGTTTTCTCCTATATGGATACATGTAGTTGGAACTCTAAATCAAACACGGATTGTGCTAGCTCTTTGAAACTTGGCACAATAATGTAGTTCCAAGTACTGTCGCTATGATTTGTGTGCTTTTGAAGTAGCCCCAAGCAGAGACTGACGAGAATCCCTTTCATTGAAAGGGGTTATCAAGCTTCCAAAAAACTACGAGTTTCCTGAAATCTCAGCAAACATTTTTTCACCCAATCTTGATGATACTTGCAGGTAGTGATCAGTACACGAATCCCACTTGGCTCACCAAATTTCGTTGTTCTAGGTTAAACCGTTCCTTTGCAGTAACCGTTTTCATGTTTAGGTTTCACTCTGTTTTCTCCTATATGGATACATGTAGTTGGAACTCTAAATCAAACACGGTTTGTGCTAGCTCTTTGAAACTTGGCACAATAATGTAGTTCCAAGTTCTATCGCTATGCTTTGTGTGCTATTGAAGTAGCCCCAAGCAGAGACAGACGAGAATCCCTTTCATTGAAAAGGGTTGCCAAGCTTCCAAAAAACTACGAGTTTCCTGAAATCTCAGCAAACATTTTTTCACCCAGTCTTGATGATACATCCATTTAATGATCAGTACACCAATCCCACTTGGCTCACCAAATTTCGTTCTTCTAGGTTAAACCGTTCCTTTGCAGTAATCGTTTTCATATTTAGGTTTCACTCTGTTTTCTCCTATATGGATACATGTAGTTGGAACTCTAAATCAAACACGGTTTGTGCTAGCTCTTTGTAACTTGGCACAATAATGTAGTTCCAAGTTCTATCGCTAAGGTTTGTGTGCTATTGAAGTAGCCCCAAGCAGAGACTGATGAGAATCCCTTTCATTGAAAGGGGATGTCAAGCTTCCAAAAAACTGCGAGTTTCCTGAAATCTCAGCAAACATTTTTTCACCCAGTCTTGATGATACTTCCATTTAATGATCAGTACACCAATCCCACTTGGCTCACCAAATTTCGTTCTTCTAGGTTAAACCGTTCCTTTGCAGTAATCGTTTTCATATTTAGGTTTCACTCTGTTTTCTCCTATATGGATACATGTAGTTGGAACTCTAAATCAAACACGGTTTGTGCTAGCTCTTTGAAACTTGGCACAATAATGTAGTTCCAAGTTCTATCGCTATGGTTTGTGTGCTATTGAAGTAGCCCCAAGCAGAGACTGACGAGAATCCCTTTCATTGAAAGGGGTTGCCAAGCTTCCAAAAAACTACGAGTTTCCTGAAATCTCAGCAAACATTTTTTCACCCAATCTTGATGATACTTCCATTTAATGATCAGTACACCAATCCCACTTGGCTCACCAAATTTCGTTCTTCTAGGTTAAATCGTTCCTTTGCAGTAACCGTTTTCAAGTTTAGGTTTCACTCTGTTTTCTCCTATATAGATACGTGTAGTTGGAACTCTAAATCAAACACGGTTTGTGCTAGCTCTTTGAAAATTGGCACAATAATGTAGTTCCAAGTTCTATCGCTATGGTTTGTGTGCTATTGAAGTAGCCCCAAGCAGAGAATGACGAGAATCCCTTTCATTGAAAGGGGTTGCCAAGCTTACAAAAAACTGCGAGTTTCCTGAAATCTCAGCAAACATTTTTTCACCCAATCTTGATGATAGTTGCAGGTAGTGATCAGTACATGAATCCCACTTGGCTCACTAAATTTCGTTCTTCTACGTTAAACCGTTCCTTTGCAGTAACCCTTTTCATGTTTAGGTTTCACTCTGTTTTCTCCTATATGGATACATGTAGTTGGAACTCTAAATCAAACATGGTTTGTGCTAGCTCTTTGAAACTTGGCACAAAAATGTACTTCCAAGTTCTATCGCTATGGTTTGTGTGCTATTGAAGTAGCCCCAAGCAGAGACTGACGAGAATCCCTTTCATTGAAAAGGGTTGCCAAGCTTCCAAAAAACTACGAGTTTCCTGAAATCTCAGCAAACATTTTTTCACCAGTCTTGATGATACATCCATTTAATGATCAGTACACCAATCCCACTTGGCTCACCAAATTTCGTTCTTCTAGGTTAAACCGTTCCTTTGCAGTAATCGTTTTCATATTTAGGTTTCACTCTGTTTTCTCCTATATGGATACATGTAGTTGGAACTCTAAATCAAACACGGTTTGTGCTAGCTCTTTGTAACTTGGCACAATAATGTAGTTCCAAGTTCTATCGCTAAGGTTTGTGTGCTATTGAAGTAGCCCCAAGCAGAGACTGATGAGAATCCCTTTCATTGAAAGGGGATGCCAAAAACTGCGAGTTTCCTGAAATCTCAGCAAACATTTTTTCACCCAGTCTTGATGATACTTCCATTTAATGATCAGTACACCAATCCCACTTGGCTCACCAAATTTCGTTCTTCTAGGTTAAACCGTTCCTTTGCAGTAATCGTTTTCATATTTAGGTTTCACTCTGTTTTCTCCTATATGGATACATGTAGTTGGAACTCTAAATCAAACACGGTTTGTGCTAGCTCTTTGTAACTTGGCACAATAATGTAGTTCCAAGTTCTATCGCTAAGGTTTGTGTGCTATTGAAGTAGCCCCAAGCAGAGACTGATGAGAATCCCTTTCATTGAAAGGGGATGCCAAGCTTCCAAAAAACTACGCGTTTCCTGAAATCTCAGCAAACATTTTTTCACCCAATCTTGATGATACTTCCATTTAATGATCAGTACACCAATCCACTTGGCTCACCAAATTTCGTTGTTCTAGGTTAAACCATTCCTTTGCAGTAACTGTTTTCCTGTTTAGGTTTCACTCTGTTTTCTCCTATATGGATACATGTAATTGGAACTCTAAATCAAACACGGTTTGTGCTAGCTCTTTGAAACTTGGCACAATAATGTAGTTCCAAGTTCTATCGCTATGGTTTGTGTGCTATTGAAGTAGCCCCAAGCAGAGACTGACGAGAATCCCTTTCATTGAAAGGGTTGCCAAGCTTCCAAAAACTACGAGTTTCCTGAAATCTCAGCAAACATTTTTTCACCCAATCTTGATGATACTTCCATTTAATGATCAGTACACCAATCCCACTTGGCTCACCAAATTTCGTTCTTCTAGGTTAAATCGTTCCTTTGCAGTAACCGTTTTCATGTTTAGGTTTCACTCTGTTTTCTCCTATATAGATACGTGTAGTTGGAACTCTAAATCAAACACGGTTTGTGCTAGCTCTTTGAAACTTGGCACAATAATGTAGTTCCAAGTTCTATCGCTATGGTTTGTGTGCTATTGAAGTAGCCCCAAGCAGAGAATGACGAGAATCCCTTTCATTGAAAGGGGTTGCCAAGCTTACAAAAAACTGCGAGTTTCCTGAAATCTCAGCAAACATTTTTTCACCCAATCTTGATGATAGTTGCAGGTAGTGATCAGTACATGAATCCCACTTGGCTCACTAAATTTCGTTCTTCTACGTTAAACCGTTCCTTTGCAGTAACCCTTTTCATGTTTAGGTTTCACTCTGTTTTCTCCTATATGGATACATGTAGTTGGAACTCTAATCAAACACGGTTTGTGCTAGCTCTTTGAAACTTGGCACAATAATGTAGTTCCAAGTACTGTCGCTATGATTTGTGTGCTTTTGAAGTAGCCCCAAGCAGAGACTGACAAGAATCCCTTTCATTGAAAGGGGTTATCAAGCTTCCAAAAAACTACGAGTTTCCTGAAATCTCAGCAAACATTTTTTCACCAAATCTTGATGATACTTGCAGGTAGTGATCAGTACACGAATCCCACTTGGCTCACCAAATTTCGTTGTTCTAGGTTAAACCGTTCCTTTGCAGTACCGTTTTCATGATTAGGTTTCACTCTTTTTTCTCCTATATGGATACATGTAGTTGGAATTCTAAATCAAACACGGTTTTGTGCTAGCTCTTTGAAACTTGGCACAATAATGTAGTTCCAAGTTCTATCGCTATGGTTTGTGTGCTATTGAAGTAGCCCCAAGCAGAGACTGACGAGAATCCCTTTCATTGAAAGGGGTTGCCAAGCTTCCAAAAAACTACGAGTTTCCTGAAATCTCAGCAAACATTTTTTCACCCAATCTTGATGATACTTCCATTTAATGATCAGTACACCAATCCACTTGGCTCACCAAATTTCGTTCTTCTAGGTTAAACCGTTCCTTTGCAGTAACCGTTTTCATATTTAGGTTTCACTCTGTTTTCTCCTATGTGGATACATGTAGTTGGAACTCTAAATCAAACACGGTTTGTGCTAGCTATTTGAAACTTGGCACAATAATGTAGTTTCATGATCTATCGCTAGGGTTTGTGTGCTATTGAAGTAGCCCCAAGCAGAGACTGACGAGAATCCCTTTCATTGAAAGGTGTTGCCAAGCTTCCAAAAAACTACGAGTTTCCAGAAATCTCAGCAAACAATTTTTCACCCAATCTTGATGATACTTCCATTTAATGATCAGTACACCATTCCCACTTGGCTCACCAAATTTCGTTCTTCTAGGTTAAACCGTTCCTTTGCAGTAACTGTTTTCATGTTTAGGTTTCACTCTGTTTTCTCCTATATGGATACATGTAGTTGGAAATCTAAATCAAACACGGTTTGTGCTAGCTCTTTGAAACTTGCCACAATAATGTAGGTCCAAGTTCTATCGCTATGGTTTGTGTGCTATTGAAGTAGCCCCAAGCAGAGACTGACGAGAATCCCTTTCATTGAAAGGGGTTGCCAAGCTTCTAAAACACTACGAGTTTCCTGAAATCTCAGCAAACATTTTTTCACCCAATCTTGATGATACTTCTATTTATTAATCAGTACACCAATCCCACTTGGCTCACCAAATTTCGTTCTTCTAGGTTAAACCGTTCCTTTGCAGTAACCGTTTTCATGTTTAGGTTTCACTCTGTTTTCTCCTATATGGATACATGTAGTTGGAACTCTAAATCAAACACGGTTTGTGCTAGCTCTTTGAAACTTGGCACAATAATGTAGTTCCAAGTTCTATGGCTATGGTTTGTGTGCTATTGAAGTAGCCCCAAGCAGAGACTGACGAGAATCCCTTTCATTGAAAGGGGTTGCCAGGCTTCCAAAAAACTGCGAGTTTCCTGAAATCTCAGCAAACATTTTTTCACCCAATCTTGATGATACTTCTATTTAATGATCAGTACACCAATCCCACTTGGCTCACCAAATTTCGTTCTTCTAGGTTAAACTGTTCCTTTGCAGTAACCGTTTTCATGTTTAGGTTTTCACTCTGTTTTCTCCTATATGGATACATGTAGTTGGAACTCTAAATCAAACACGGTTTGTGCTAGCTCTTTGAAACTTGGCACAATAATGTAGTTCCAAGTTCTATGGCTATGGTTGTGTGCTATTGAAGTAGCCCCAAGCAGAGACTGACGAGAATCCCTTTCATTGAAAGGGTTGCCAAGCTTACAAAAAACTACGAGTTTCCTGAAATCTCAGCAAACATTTTTTCACCCAATCTTGATGATACTTCCATTTAATGATCAGTACACCAATCCCACTTGGGCTCACCAAATTTCGTTCTTCTAGGTTTAAACCGTTCCTTTGCAGTAACTGTTTTCATGTTTAGGTTTCACTCTGTTTTCTCCTATATGGATACATGTAGTTGGAACTCTAAATCAAACACGGTTTGTGCTAGCTCTTTGAAACTTGGCACAATAATGTAGTTCCAAGTTCTATCGCTATGGTTTGTGTGCTATTGAAGTAGCCCCAAGGAGAGACTGACGAGAATACCTTTCATTGAAAGGGGATATCAAGCTTCCAAAAAACTACGAGTTTCCTGAAATCACAGCAAACATTTTTTCACCCAATCTTGATGATACTTGCAGGTAGTGATCAGTACACGAATCCCACTTGGCTCACCAAATTTCGTTTTTCTAGGTTAAACCGTTCCTTTGCAGTAACCGTTTTCATGTTTAGGTTTCACTCTGTTTTCTCCTATATGGATACATGTAGTTGGAACTCTAAATCAAACACGGTTTGTGCTAGCTCTTTGAAACTTGGCACAATAATGTAGTTCCAAGTCTATGGCTATGGTTTGTGTGCTATTGAAGTAGCCCCAAGCAGAGACTGACGAGAATCCCTTTCATGGAAAGGGGTTGCCAAGCTTCCAAAAAACTACGAGTTTCCTGAAATCTCAGCAAACATTTTTTCACCCAATCTTGATGATACTTCCATTTAATGATCAGTACACCAATCCCACTTGGCTCACCAAATTTCGTTCTTCTAGGTTAAACCGTTCCTTTGCAGTAACCGTTTTCATGTTTAGGTTTCACTCTGTTTTCTCCTATATGGATACATGTAGTTGGAACTCTAAATCAAACACGGTTTGTGCTAGCTCTTTGAAACTTGGCACAATAATGTAGTTCCAAGTTCTATCGCTATGGTTTGTGTGATACTGAACTAGCCCCAAGCAGAGACTGAAGAGAATCCCTTTCATAGAAAGGGTTGCAGGCTTCCAAAAAACTGCGAGTTTCCTGAAATCTCAGGAAACATTTTTTCACCCATTCTTGATGATACTTCCATTTAATGATCAGTACACCAATCCCACTTGGGCTCACCAAATTTCGTTCTTCTAGGTTAAACTGTTCCTTTGCAGTCACCGTTTTCATGTTTAGGTTTCACTCTGTTTTCTCCTATATAGATACATGTAGTTTGGAACTCTAAATCAAACACGGTTTGTGCTAGCTCTTTGAAACTTGGCACAATAATGTAGTTCCAAGTTCTATGGCTATGGTTTGGGTGCTATTGAAGTAGCCCGAAGCAGAGACTGACGAGAATCCCTTTCATTGAAAGGGTTCCCAAGCTTCCAAAAAACTACGAGTTTCCTGAAATCTCAGCAAACATTTTTTCACCCAATCTTGATGATACTTCCATTTAATGATCAGTACACCAATCCCACTTGGCTCACCAAATTTCGTTCTTCTAGGTTAAACCGTTCCTTTGCAGTAACCGTTTTCATGTTTAGGTTTCACTCTGTTTTCTCCTATATGGATACATGTAGTTGGAACTCTAAATCAAACACGGTTTGTGCTAGCTCTTTGAAGCTTGGCACAATAATGTAGTTCCAAGTTCTATCACTATGGTTTGTGTGCTATTGAAGTAGCCCCAAGCAGAGACTGACGAGAATCCCTTTCATTGAAAGGGGTTGCCAAGCTTCCAAAAACTGCGAATTTCCTGAAATCTCAGCAAACATTTTTTCACCCAATCTTGATGATACTTCTATTTAATGATCAGTACACCAATCCCACTTGGCTCACCAAATTTCGTTCTTCTAGTTAAACCGTTCCTTTGCAGTAACCGTTTTCATGTTTAGGTTTCACTCTGTTTTCTCCTATATGGATACATGTAGTTGGAACTCTAAATCAAACACGGTTTGTGCTAGCTGTTTGAAACTTGGCACAATAATGTAGTTTCATGATCTATCGCTAGGGGTTGTGTGCTATTGAAGTGTCCCCAAGCAGAGACTGACGAGAATCCCTTTCATTGAAAGGGGTTGCCAAGCTTCCAAAAACTACGAGTTTCCAGATATCTCAGCAA
Source organism: Urocitellus parryii (assembly GCF_045843805.1). Taxonomy (NCBI): domain Eukaryota; kingdom Metazoa; phylum Chordata; class Mammalia; order Rodentia; family Sciuridae; genus Urocitellus; species Urocitellus parryii. Next base: position 25,835 of record NW_027553568.1, read on the forward strand.
ACATTTTTTCACCCCAATCTTGATGATACTTCCATTTAATGATCAGTACACCAATCCCAATTGGCTCACCAAATTTCATTCTTCTAGGTTAAACCGTTCCTATGCAGTAACCGTTTTCATGATTAGGTTTCACTCTGTTTTCTCCTATATGGATACATGTATTTGGAACTCTAAATGAAACACGGTTTGTGCTAGGTCTTTGAAACTTGGCACAATAATGTAGTTCCAAGTTCTATCGCTATGGTTTGTGTGCTATTGAAGTAGCCCCAAGCAGAGACTGACGAGAATCCCTTTCATAGAAAAGGCGTTGCCAGGCTTCCAAAAAACTGCGAGTTTCCTGAAATCACAGCAAACATTTTTCACCCAGTCTTGATGATACTTCCATTTAATGATCAGTACACCAATCCCACTTGGCTCACCAATTTCGGTCTTCTAGGTTAAACCGTTCCTTTGCAGTAACCGTTTTCATGTTTAGGTTTCACTCTGTTTTCTCCTATATGGATACATGTAGTTGGAACTCTAAATCAAACACGGTTTGTGCTAGCTGTTTGAAACTTGGCACAATAATGTAGTTTCATGATCTATCGCTAGGGGTTGTGTGCTATTGAAGTGTCCCCAAGCAGAGACTGACGAGAATCCCTTTCATTGAAAGGGGTTGCCAAGCTTCCAAAAACTACGAGTTTCCAGATATCTCAGCAAACATTTTTTCACCCAATCTTGATGATACTTCCATTTAATGATCAGTACACCAATCCCAATTGGCTCACCAAATTTCATTCTTCTAGGTTAAACCGTTCCTTTGCAGTAACCGTTTTCATGATTAGGTTTCACTCTGTTTTCTCCTATATGGATACATGTATTTGGAACTCTAAATGAAACACGGTTTGTGCTAGGTCTTTGAAACTTGGCACAATAATGTAGTTCCAAGTTCTATCGCTATGGTTTGTGTGCTATTGAAGTAGCCCCAAGCAGAGACTGACGAGAATCCCTTTCATAGAAAGGCGTTGCCAGGCTTCCAAAAAACTGCGAGTTTCCTGAAATCACAGCAAACATTTTTCACCCAGTCTTGATGATACTTCCATTTAATGATCAGTACACCAATCCCACTTGGCTCACCAAATTTCGGTCTTCTAGGTTAAACCGTTCCTTTGCAGTAATCGTTTTCATATTTAGGTTTCACTCTGTTTTCTCCTATATAAATACATGTAGTTGGAACTCTAAATCAAACACGGTTTGTGCTAGCTCTTTGAAACCTGGCACAATAATGTAGTTCCAAGTTCTATCGCTAGGGTTTGTGTGCTATTGAAGTAGCCCCAAGCAGAGACTGACGAGAATCCCTTTCATTGAAAGGGGTTGCCAAGCTTCCAAAAACTACGAGTTTCCTGAAATCTCAGCAAACATTTTTTCACCCAATCTTGATGATACTTCCATTTAATGATCAGTACACCAATCCCACTTGGCTCACCAAATTTCGTTCTTCTACGTTAAACCGTTCCTTTGCAGTAACTGTTTTCATGTTTAGGTTTCACTCTGTTTTCTGCTATATGGATACATGTAGTTGGAACTCTAAATCAAACATGGTTTGTGCTAGCTCTTTGAAGCTTGGCAAATTAATGTAGTTCCAAGTTTTATCGCTATGGTTTGTGTGCTATTGAAGTAGCCCCAAGCAGAGACTGACGAGAATCACTTTCATTGAACGTGGTTGGAGGCTTCCAAAAAACTGCGAGTTTCCTGAAATCTCAGCAAACATTTTTTCACCCAATCTTGATGTATACTTTCCATTTAATGATCAGTACACCAATCCCACTTGGCTCACCAAATTTCGTTCTTCTAGGTTAAACCGTTCCTTTGCAGTAATCGTTTTCATATTTAGGTTTCACTCTGTTTTCTCCTATATAGATACATGTAGTTGGAACTCTAAATCAAACACGGTTTGTGCTAGCTCTTTGAAACTTGGCACAATAATGTAGTTCCAAGTTCTATCGCTATGGTTTGTGTGCTATTGAAGTAGCCCCAAGCAGAGACTGACAAGAATCCCTTTCATTGCAAGGGGTTGCCAAGCTTCCAAAAAACTGCGAGTTTCCTGAAATCTCAGCAAACATTTTTTCACCCAATCTTGATGATACTTGCAGGTAGTGATCAGTACACGAATCCCACTTGGCTCACCAAATTTCGTTCTTCTAGGTTAAACCGTTCCTTTGCAGTAACCGTTTTCATGTTTAGGTTTCACTCTGTTTTCTCCTATATGGATACATGTAGTTGGAACTCTAAATAAAACACGGTTTGTGCTAGCTCTTTGAAACTTGGCACAATAATGTAGTTCCAAGTTCTATCGCTATGGTTTGTGTGCTATTGAAGTAGCCCCAAGCAGAGACTGACGAGAATCCCTTTCATAGAAAGGGGTTGCCAGGCTTCCAAAAAACTGCGAGTATCCTGAAATCTCAGCAAACATTTTTTCACCCAGTCTTGATGATACTTCCATTTAATGATCAGTACACCAATCCCACTTGGCTCACCAAATTTCGTTCTTCTAGGTTAAACTGTTCCTTTGCAGTAACCGTTTTCATGTTTAGGTTTCACTCTGTTTTCTCCTATATAGATACGTGTAGTTGGAACTCTAAATCAAACACGGTTTGTGCTAGCTCTTTGAAACTTGGCACAATAATGTAGTTCCAAGTTCTATCGCTATGGTTTGTGTGCTATTGAAGTAGCCCCAAGCAGAGACTGACGAGAATCCCTTTCATTGAAAGGGGTTGCCAAGCTTCCAAAAAACTACGTGTTTCCTGAAATCTCAGCAAACATTTTTTTCACCCAATCTTGATGATACTTCCATTTAATGATCAGTACTCCAATCCCACTTGGCTCACCAAATTTCGTTCTTCTAGGTTAAGCCGTTCCTTTGCAGTAACCGTTTTCATGTTTAGGTTTCACTCTGTTTTCTCCTATATGGATACATGTAGTTGGAACTCTAAATCAAACACGGTTTGTGCTAGCTCTTTGAAACTTGGCACAATAATGTAGTTCCAAGTTCTATCGCTATGGTTTGTGTGCTATTGAAGTAGCCCCAAGCAGAGACTGACGAGAATACCTTTCATTGAAAGGGGATATCAAGCTTCCAAAAAACTACGAGTTTCCTGAAATCACAGCAAACATTTTTTCACCCAATCTTGATGATACTTGCAGGTAGTGATCAGTACACGAATCCCACTTGGCTCACCAAATTTCGTTCTTCTAGGTTAAACCGTTCCTTTGCAGTAACCGTTTTCATGTTTAGGTTTCACTCTGTTTTCTCCTATATGGATACATGTAGTTGGAACTCTAAATCAAACACGGTTTGTGCTAGCTCTTTTAAACTTGGCACAATAATGTAGTTCCAAGTTCTATGGCTATGGTTTGTGTGCTATTGAAGTAGCCCCAAGCAGAGACTGACGAGAATCCCTTTCATTGAAAGGGGTTGCTAAGCTTCCAAAAAACTACGAGTTTCCTGAAATCTCAGCAAACATTTTTTCACCCAATCTTGATGATACTTCCATTTAATGATCAGTACACCAATCCCACTTGGCTCACCAAATTTCGTTCTTCTAGGTTAAACCGTTCCTTTGCAGTAACCGTTTTCATGTTTAGGTTTCACTCTGTTTTCTCCTATATGGATACATGTAGTTGGAACTCTAAATCAAACACGGTTTGTGCTAGCTCTTTGAAACTTGGCACAATAATGTAGTTCCAAGTTCTATCGCTATGGTTTGTGTGCTACTGAACTACCACAAGCAGAGACTGAAGAGAATCCCCTTTCATAGAAAGGGGTTGCCAGGCTTCAAAAAACTGCGAGTTTCCTGAAATCTCAGCAAACATTTTTTCACCCAATCTTGATGATACTTCCATTTAATGATCAGTACACCAATCCACCTTGGCTCACCAAATTTCATTCTTCTAGGTTAAACCGTTCCTTTGCAGTAACCATTTTCATGTTTAGGTTTCACTCTGTTTTCTCCTATATGGATACATGTAGTTGGAACTCTAAATCAAACACGGTTTGTGCTAGCTCTTTGAAACTTGGCACAATAATGTAGTTCCAAGTACTGTCGCTATGATTTGTGTGCTATTGAAGTAGCCCCAAGCAGAGAATGACGAGAATCCCTTTCATTGAAAGGGGTTGCCAAGCTTACAAAAAACTGCGAGTTTCCTGAAATCTCAGCAAACATTTTTTCACCCAATCTTGATGATACTTGCAGGTAGTGATCAGTACATGAATCCCACTTGGCTCACTAAATTTCGTTCTTCTACGTTAAACCGTTCCTTTGCAGTAACCGTTTTCATGTTTAGGTTTCACTCTGTTTTCTCCTATATGGATACATGTAGTTGGAACTCTAAATCAAACACGGTTTGTGCTAGCTCTTTGAAACTTGGCACAATAATGTAGTTCCAAGTACTGTCGCTATGATTTGTGTGCTATTGAAGTAGCCCCAAGCAGAGACTGACGAGAATCCCTTTCATTGAAAGGGGTTATCAAGCTTCCAAAAAACTACGAGTTTCCTGAAATCTCAGCAAACATTTTTTCACCCAATCTTGATGATACTTGCAGGTAGTGATCAGTACACGAATCCCACTTGGCTCACCAAATTTCGTTGTTCTAGGTTAAACCGTTCCTTTGCAGTAACCGTTTTCATGTTTAGGTTTCACTCTGTTTTCTCCTATATGGATACATGTAGTTGGAATTCTAAATCAAACACGGTTTGTGCTAGCTCTTTGAAACTTGGCACAATAATGTAGTTCCAAGTTCTATCGCTATGGTTTGTGTGCTATTGAAGTAGCCCCAAGCAGAGACTGACGAGAATCCCTTTCATTGAAAGGGGTTGCCAAGCTTCCAAAAAACTACGAGTTTCCTGAAATCTCAGCAAACATTTTTTCACCCAATCTTGATGATACTTCCATTTAATGATCAGTACACCAATCCCACTTGGCTCACCAAATTTCGTTCTTCTAGGTTAAACTGTTCCTTTGCAGTAACCGTTTTCATGTTTAGATTTCACTCTGTTTTCTCCTATATGGATACATGTAGTTGGAACTCTAAATCAAGCACGGTTTGTGCTAGCTCTTTGAAACTTGGCACAATAATGTAGTTCCAAGTACTGTCGCTATGATTTGTGTGCTTTTGAAGTAGCCCCAAGCAGAGACTGACGAGAATCCCTTTCATTGAAAGGGTTATCAAGCTTCCAAAAAACTACGAGTTTCCTGAAATCTCAGCAAACATTTTTTCACCCAATCTTGATGATACTTCTATTTAATGATCAGTACACCAATCCCACTTGGCTCACCAAATTTCGTTCTTCTAGGTTAAACCGTTCCTTTGCAGTAACCGTTTTCATGTTTAGGTTTCACTCTGTTTTCTCCTATATGGATACATGTAGTTGGAACTGTAAATCAAACACGGTTTGTGCTAGCTCTTTGAAACTTGGCACAATAATGTAGTTTCATGATCTATCGGTAGGGTTTGTGTGCTATTGAAGTAGCCCCAAGCAGAGACTGACGAGAATCCCTTTCATTGAAACAAGTTGCCAAGCTTCCAAAAAACTACGAGTTTCCAGAAATCTCAGCAAACATTTTTTCACCCAATCTTGATGATACTTCCATTTAATGATCAGTACACCAATCCCACTTGGCTCACCAAATTTCGTTCTTCTAGGTTAAACCGTTCCTTTGCAGTAACTGTTTTCATGTTTAGGTTTCACTCTGTTTTCTCCTATATGGATACATGTAGTTGGAAATCTAAATCAAACACGGTTTGTGCTAGCTCTTTGAAACTTGCCACAATAATGTAGGTCCAAGTTCTATCGCTATGGTTTGTGTGCTATTGAAGTAGCCCCAAGCAGAGACTGACGAGAATCCCTTTCATTGAAAGGGGTTGCCAAGCTTCCAAAACACTACGAGTTTCCTGAAATCTCAGCAAACATTTTTTCACCCAATCTTGATGATACTTCTATTTAATAATCAGTACACCAATCCCACTTGGCTCACCAAATTTCGTTCTTCTAGGTTAAACCGTTCCTTTGCAGTAACCGTTTTCATGTTTAGGTTTCACTCTGTTTTCTCCTATATGGATACATGTAGTAGGAACTCTAAATCAAACACGGTTTGTGCTAGCTCTTTGAAACTTGGCACAATAATGTAGTTCCAAGTTCTATCGCTATGGTTTGTGTGCTATTGAAGTAGCCCCAAGCAGAGACTGACGAGAATCCCTTTCATAGAAATGGGTTGCCAGGCTTCCAAAAAACTGCGAGTATCCTGAAATCTCAGCAAACATTTTTTCACCCAGTCTTGATGATACTTCCATTTAATGATCACTACACCAATCCCACTTGGCTCACCAAATTTCGTTCTTCTAGGTTAAACTGTTCCTTTGCAGTAACCGTTTTCATGTTTAGGTTTCACTCTGTTTTCTCCTATATAGATACGTGTAGTTGGAACTCTAAACCAAACACGGTTTGTGCTAGCTCTTTGAAACTTGGCACAATAATGTAGTTCCAAGTTCTATCGCTATGGTTTGTGTGCTATTGAAGTAGCCCCAAGCAGAGACTGACGAGAATCCCTTTCATAGAAATGGGTTGCCAGGCTTCCAAAAAACTGCGAGTATCCTGAAATCTCAGCAAACATTTTTTCACCCAGTCTTGATGATACTTCCATTTAATGATCAGTACACCAATCCCACTTGGCTCACCAAATTTCGTTCTTCTAGGTTAAACTGTTCCTTTGCAGTAACCGTTTTCATGTTTAGGTTTCACTCTGTTTTCTCCTATATAGATACGTGTAGTTGGAACTCTAAATCAAACACGGTTTGTGCTAGCTCTTTGAAACTTGGCACAATAATGTAGTTCCAAGTTCTATCGCTATGGTTTGTGTGCTATTGAAGTAGCCCCAAGCAGAGACTGACGAGAATCCCTTTCATTGAAAGTGGTTGCCAAGCTTCCAAAAAACTACGAGTTTCCTGAAATCTCAGCAAACATTTTTTCACCCAATCTTGATGATACTTGCAGGTAGTGATCAGTACACGAATCCCACTTGGCTCACCAAATTTCGTTCTTCTAGGTTAAACCGTTCCTTTGCAGTGACCGTTTTCATGTTTAGGTTTCACTCTGTTTTCTCCTATATGGATACATGTAGTTGGAACTCTAAATCAAACACGGTTTGTGCTAGCTCTTTGAAACTTGGCACAATAATGTAGTTCCAAGTTCTATCGCTATGGTTTGTGTGCTATTGAAGTAGCCCCAAGCAGAGACTGACGAGAATCCCTTTCATTGAAAGGGGTTGCCAAGCTTCCAAAAAACTACGAGTTTCCTGAAATCTCAGCAAACATTTTTTCACCCAATCTTGATGATACTTCCATTTAATGATCAGTACACCAATCCCACTTGGCTCACCAAATTTCGTTCTTCTAGGTTAAACCGTTCCTTTGCAGTAACCGTTTTCATGTTTAGGTTTCACTCTGTTTTCTCCTATATGGATACATGTAGTTGGAAATCTAAATCAAACATGGTTTGTGCTAGCTCTTTGAAACTTGGCACAATAATGTAGTTCCAAGTTCTATCGCTATGGTTTGTGTGCTATTGAAGTAGCCCCAAGCAGAGACTGACGAGAATCCCTTTCATTGAAAGGGGTTGCCAGGCTTCCAAAAAACTACGAGTTTCCTGAAATCTCAGAAACCAATTTTTCACCCAATCTTGATGATACTTGCATGTAGTGATCAGTACACGAATCCCACTTGGCTCACTAAATTTCGTTCTTCTAGGTTAAAATGTTCCTTTGCAGTAACCGTTTTCATGTTTAGGTTTCACTCTGTTTTCTCCTATATGGATACGTGTAGTTGGAACTCTAAATCAAACACGGTTTGTGCTAGCTCTTTGAAACTTGGCACAATAATGTAGTTCCAAGTTCTATCGCTATGGTTTGTGTGCTATTGAACTAGCCCCAAGCAGAGACTGACGAGAATCCCTTTCATAGAAAGGGGTTGCCAGGCTTCCAAAAAACTACGAGTTTCCTGAAATCTCAGCAAACATTTTTTCACCCAGTCTTGATGATACTTCCATTTAATGATCAGTACACGAATCCCACTTGGCTCACCAAATTTCGTTTTTCTAGGTTAAACCGTTCCTTTGCAGTAACCGTTTTCATGTTTAGGTTTCACTCTGTTTTCTCCTATATGGATACATGTAGTTGGAACTCTAAATCAAACACGGTTTGTGCTAGCTCTTTGAAACTTGGCACAATAATGTAGTTCCAAGTTCTATCGCTATGGTTTGTGTGCTATTGAAGTAGCCCCAAGCAGAGACTGACGAGAATCCCTTTCATTGAAAGGGGTTGCCAGGCTTCCAAAAAACTACGAGTTTCCTGAAATCTCAGAAACCAATTTTTCACCCAATCTTGATGATACTTGCATGTAGTGATCAGTACACGAATCCCACTTGGCTCACTATATTTCGTTCTTCTAGGTTAAAAGGTTCCTTTGCAGTAACCGTTTTCATGATTAGGTTTCACTCTGTTTTCTCCTATATGGATACATGTAGTTGGAACTCTAAATCAAACACGGTTTGTGCTAGCTCTTTGAAACTTGGCACAATAATGTAGTTCCAAGTTCTATCGCTATGGTTTGTGTGCTATTGAAGTAGCCCCAAGCAGAGACTGACGAGAATCCCTTTCATAGAAAGGCGTTGCCAGGCTTCCAAAAACTGCGAGTTTCCTGAAATCTCAGCAAACATTTTTTCACCCAGTCTTGATGATACTTCCATTTAATGATCAGTACACCAATCCCACTTGGCTCACCAAATTTTGTTCTTCTAGGTTAAACCGTTCCTTTGCAGTAATCGTTTTCATATTTAGGTTTCACTCTGTTTTCTCCTATATAGATACATGTAGTTGGACCTCTAAATCAAACACGGTTTGTGCTAGCTCTTTGAAACTTGGCACAATAATGTAGTTCCAAGTTCTATCGCTATGGTTTGTGTGCTACTGAACTACCCCAAGCAGAGACTGAAGAGAATCCCTTTCATAGAAAGGGGTTGCCAGGCTTCAAAAAACTGCGAGTTTCCTGAAATCTCAGCAAACATTTTTTCACCCAATCTTGATGATACTTCCATTTAATGATCAGTACACCAATCCACCTTGGCTCACCAAATTTCATTCTTCTAGGTTAAACCGTTCCTTTGCAGTAACCATTTTCATGTTTAGGTTTCACTCTGTTTTCTCCTATATGGATACATGTAGTTGGAACTCTAAATCAAACACGGTTTGTGCTAGCTCTTTGAAACTTGGCACAACAATGTAGTTCCAAGTTCTATCGCTACGGTTTGTGTGCTATTGAAGTAGCCCCAAGCAGAGACTGACGAGAATCCCTTTCATTGAAAGGGGTTGCCAAGCTTCCAAAAAACTACGAGTTTCCTGAAATCTCAGCAAACATTTTTTCACCCAATCTTGATGATACTTCCATTTAATGATCAGTACACCAATCCCACTTGGCTCACCAATTTCGTTCTTCTAGGTTAAAACTTTCCTTTGCAGTAACCGTTTTCATGTTTAGGTTTCACTCTGTTTTCTCCAATATAGATACGTGTAGTTGGAACTCTAAATCAAACACGGTTTGTGCTAGCTCTTTGAAACTTGGCACAATAATGTAGTTCCAAGTTCTATCGCTATGGTTTGTGTGCTATTGAAGTAGCCCCAAGCAGAGACTGACGAGAATCCCTTTCATTGAAAGGGGTTGCCAAGCTTCCAAAAAACTGCGAGTTTCCTGAAATCTCAGCAAACATTTTTTCACCCAATCTTGATGATACTTGCAGGTAGTGATCAGTACACGAATCCCACTTGGCTCACCAAATTTCGTTCTTCTAGGTTAAACCGTTCCTTTGCAGTAACCGTTTTCATGTTTAGGTTTCACTCTGTTTTCTCCTATATGGATACATGTAGTTGGAAATCTAAATCAAACATGGTTTGTGCTAGCTCTTTGAAACTTGGCACAATAATGTAGTTCCAAGTTCTATCGCTATGGTTTGTGTGCTATTCAGGTAGCCCCAAGCAGAGACTGACGAGAATCCCTTTCATTGAAAGGGGTTGCCAGGCTTCCAAAAAACTACGAGTTTCCTGAAATCTCAGAAACCAATTTTTCACCCAATCTTGATGATACTTGCATGTAGTGATCAGTACACGAATCCCACTTGGCTCACTAAATTTGGTTCTTCTAGGTTAAAAGGTTCCTTTGCAGTAACCGTTTTCATGATTAGGTTTCACTCTGTTTTCTCCTATATGGATACATGTAGTTGGAACTCTAAATCAAACACGGTTTGTGCTAGCTCTTTGAAACTTGGAACAATAATGTAGT